>NW_028247654.1:0-79828 GCF_964263255.1 Lissotriton vulgaris | reverse complement strand
TTGTTTTTTTTTTAAATATTTTTATTTATCATCATCAAGATTACAATTACATTTTCATTATGTATTTCATCAGGATAAGAAAATCAGATAACTATCATTCATAAATTAATTCCTTAACAAGTTCATAAATTCATGCTTACATTTTGTAAATTCTATCCATACTAGTTCTTACAAATTCAATAGAATACTTAAAACAGAATATTAATTATATTACTGTATGCTTATAACTCCCCCAGCTTTTGCTTCCATGCTATTATTGGAGCCCATATTCGTCTCGCAGCTTCTCTTCTTGCCCTTCCCTTTTTTTCATATAAAGCCTGTTCCAAGGTAAAGATCGCCAACAGCCTAGAAATCCATTGATGTAATGTAGGTGGACTGGGATCTTTCCATAGCGATGCTATACATAATCTGCTTAATACCATGGCTATATACAAAAACTCATAGTGAGGAACTACCATGCCATCCTTAGCTACTCCTAAAATCATAACCTCGTCTGTCAGTGATATGTTAATTCCCAGTGATTTATGAAAAAATTGTTCCAAATCCTGTTTATAGCTATCTAAACAAGGACATGAAGCAAACATGTGAATCGTATCAGCTTGGGTAGAGTGACATCTTGGACAGATTATCCCGCTTGTTACACCCCACTGTGCCACCCTGTGGGGGGTATGATACAGTTCATACAATGTTTTATATTGCTGGGTTTGCAAATTTGTTGTTCTCAGCACCGTATTTGACATTATTAACAACTTCTTAGCCTCATTCCCTGTCAACCCTAGTTTAGTTCCCCATTTCTCAAACATTTTTTAGAATCATCCTCCTTATATTTGCATATTTCAACATACAACTGCGATATGGAGCATCCTGACTCCTTTCTTAAGTCTTCCATCAGATCTACCTTTTGCATATCAACCTCCCTGCCCCTCTTTCTTGATAGGACTGACCTAATTTGTAAATATTTGTAAAAGTCTCTATGCCTTAAATTATAAAGCCTTTGCGCGTTTTCATAAGTGATAATTACCCCTGTCGGCCCTGCTAGGTCTCCTATAGTTTTTACCCCATGCCTGTCCCAATCTTTCATTATGGAGTCATGGAATGTTCCTGGAAACGATTGGTTCCCATATAGTGGTGTATAATAGTTCATTCTACCCAATTTTGGCTTCTTTTTAAGGATAGACCATATGGTTATGGCAGCCCCCAGAGTTTTAAACCGTACCTTCTTGTAATAGCTTTTCTCATCATATTTAAGCAGCCAGCTATCCGAATCCTTGACCAAAAGCTCATATACATCCGGAATCATATCCCTCCCTCTCCATTTATCCGTTATATCTCCCCCCAGCATCCCTCTTATAAATTGTAAAACTGTTGCCCAATAATAAGCTTTGAAGTCAGGGAGTGTCAGCCCACCACGTTCTCGGGGCAACGACAGAATTTTTTGGCTGCATTGTGTTCTTCCTCCTGCCCATATAAACCTGTTTGTTACCCCTTCTAGCTCTCTGAACCATTTATTGTCAAATAGTAGGGGAATGGACCTAAAGAGATAGAGCACTTTAGGCAAAAAGGACATTTTTATCAAGTTGCATCGGCCAATTGTAGTCAAATGTAGGTTGTTTAATCGGTTAAAATCAGTTTTAGCCTTGCGTATTATAGGTTCTAAATTCTTCTCCACTATGGTTGTAATATCAGAGGAAATTAAAACCCCTAAATATATCGCAGTCTCAGTGACTCTTTGATCTACCAACGCTATGTTATTATTTATTACAACTTGTGTTTTATCTACGTTTAGCTTATATCCTGATAGTCTTCCATATATAGCTGCCTCTGCTTCAATTGCCCGTAATGCGGCTTCAGGGTCACAGGAGGTAACCGCCAGATCGTCCGCATACCCCATAATTTTTGTTTCGTGTCCGTTCAAGACAATCGGCCGTATGTCTATGTTCTGTTCTATTTTCCTAATAAATGCATCTATATATAGAGCGAAGAGTAGTGGAGAGCAAGGACATCCCTGTCTAGTTCCCCGCTCAATTATTATCTCTTTACTCAATTCACCCATAATTCTAAGTTTAATTCTTGGATTGACATATAACACCCTGACAGCCTTTATAAAACCACTCCCAAGGTTTACCTTCTCTAATACTGTCCAGAGGAATCCCCAAGAGACCCTATCAAATGCTTTTTCTGCATCTAACAATATTAATGACATCGGGTCTCGTGAGGCTGCCGTTCCATCAAACAGGGTTACAATTCTCCTGATATGTTCTGTGGTACCTCTCCCAGGGATGAACCCATGCTGTCTAGGGGATACTATCTTGCCTATTACCTTCCCTAATCTATTTGCCATGATTTTCGAATAAACTTTCGCATCGCTATTCATTAAACTTATTGGTCTATATGACCCAGGATTGGTTGGTGGTTTATTTTTTTTAATAAACACTATCATAGTTGCTTCGCTCCATGACTCTGGGGGAGGGATTTCTTTTTGAATATTAATTATTAAATTATAAAAATCCGCTTCTATTTCTGGCAAAAAGATTTTATAAAATTCTAATGGTATAGAATCAGGACCAACAGCTTTCCCTGCTGGAAGATCCAAAATTGCTTTATGCATTTCCCCTCGACTAACAATCTTTTCCAGAGCGCTTTTGTCATCAGCTCCCAGTTGTTCTAAATTAGCTCCTTCCAGAAATTCCTCCATCTCGTACTTCTCACCCCCTTGATCAGAATTATATAGTAATTGATAGAATTCTTGAAACCTGGTGCATATATCCCTTGGCGCTGTAACCATACTGCCATCTTGAAGCATTACCTCTGCAATGTCACCCTTTGTGGCCACCTGTCTAGTTCTCAAGGCTAACATGCGGCTGATCTGTTCGCTGTATTCATACTGTTCCTTTCTCCAAGCCAGATACTTCCCTGCTGCTTTAGATGCAAAAATCTCCCCCACAGCTGCTTTAGCCACTGCTAATCTCTGTGATATTACAACAGTGTCTTGTTTAGACCTTATAGCTCCAACCAGTTCTTTCTCAATATTTGCCACGTTCTTATTCTCCCTGCCATCTCCTCCTTTTCTACCTTATTTCGTCTAATTGAATCCCCAAGTGTCTCCCCCCTTATGCCTGCTTTCATTGTATCCCAAACTATAGCTGGGGAGGCTGTTCCTCTATTAATCTCAAAGAATTCTTTCAGTCAGCCTTTCATGGATTCAATATATTTGACATCTTGTAATAGTGCCCTCTCAAATGTCCAGTTTAAGCTTTGATTATTTTGTGATGCAATTACAATGTCCAAAATCAGTGGATTATGATCCGACATTACTCGGGGAAGCTTACTCACTTTGCCCATAGTTGCTATTGTAGGGGATACCAAAAAATAATCCAGTCTTGCTAATGTTTTATGGGGTGCAGAGAAATACGTGCTGCCCCCCCAACCTTGTGCTGTTGTTCCCAAATGTCTATTAAGCCATTATCTTCCATTAGCCTTATCAAAGCCATATGGCTTCTCTTTTTCCTCCCCCCAAATTTTTTCGGGTCTTGCTTCCATAAACCACTCAGACCATTAATATTAAGGTCTCCGCATACCACCAGGGGTTGGGGCCAGTTAGCCAATTGTGTATTCATCAGGTTAAGCATTTCAGGATCGTCGACTGTCGGGGCATACACTGTACATAGAGTAAAATTGAATCCCTTCACCTGGCATTCCATCAACACCCATCGCCCATATGAATCAGCTTTTTGCCTTTTAACATTCACCATACCTTGCCGTGCTAATACCGCCACCCCTCTTGTTCTCGTCCCTTGTGTTGTATAGGCAAGCAATTGAAAGCCTAGCTGTCCCAATATTTCCTTCTGGGACACCTCTATATGGGTCTCCTGTAGACAAAGCATATCAACCTGGATTGTTTTTAAATATTCCCTCAACTCCCTTCGCTTCCTTCCATCATTTAGTCCACATATGTTCAATGTGCCTATCCGCATTGATATTCTTGTTTTATCCTCAGTTCAGCATACAGGTTTTCTGCAATTTTATCCACTTTTAAAAGATAATCATCCCCTTGTTCTATCTTGTCTTGATGTGATGTTTTTTTTTGTTTTTCTCCCCCCCTTCCCCCTTCCACCTCCCCCTCCCCCCCCACCTGTTAGAGCAAGCAGGCCGCTGGCCTCTGTGATGGAGTCTGGCTGTCGACTCCCCTTTGCCGACCTTTAAATTAAATTAAACCATCTGGATTAGTTGCTTCGCTTTGATTTCTTCTTTAGAACCTCTTTAACCATATCCCCCCATGAAAAATAACATTTCATTCCATTTGTCTCTTTGTCCATATTGCCCGTATATTCCCCCCCCCAAAAAAAAAAAATCGTACTTCTTATATTCTCTTACTCAAATACTATCTCTTATATACATTTAACAAGGCTGAGCCCTTCATAAACCAGCTTTTCTCTTGCTTTTCTCTTGCTTAGCCAGCATATAAGTTAATGAAAGCGTCCCAGCTACAATCTTCACAGTTTGTCTCTAGCTTCATTACTAGTTTCACCGCTGGCTCTGATCATATCCATATATTCTTTTGCTTGGATTTCGGAAAAGAAGACCTTGGTAGAGTTCTTGTAGATTATCTTTAGTTTGGCCGGGTTCATTAAATAGGCCTGCAGGCCCATCTTATGGCATGGATCCAGCAGCTCTCTCAGTCTCCATCTTCTTTCAACTGTGCTGTGACAATAATCTGGGGTTGAAAAGAAGGATTGATTCTCAAATGTGCGTTTGGCGTTGGGGACGCTTTTGCATATACCTCTTCCCTCAGCAAAAAGTTGCCAAAATATACTAAAATGGCTCTTGGTCTTGATGTCCCCTCGGTGGTGGAGAGACCTTTCTTTTTTAAAGTTAATGGGAACCTATGCACTCTTTGCACTTCCCTGTCCCAATCCCAATGGCTCAGTTCCGGGAAGGCTCCTTTGAGTATTCTCAGGGTATACGCCCTAATATCCCCACCTTCGACCCCTTCCTCTATACCCAGGATTCTAAGATTATTTCGTCTTAGGCGGTTCTCTAAATCCTCCAACTTCCACTGGGCATCCACCATCTGTTTTTCATATCCCTTCAATCTAGTTGAGTCTTTGGCTTGTTGATCCTCCATCATCCCCTGTCGGTCTTCCAAATGTGTCATCCTCGTGTTTGTGGCTGTACATATCTTTGCAACCTTCTTTATAGCTCCTTGCAGATGTTTAGTTGCTAAAAGTTTTTTTTCCCTCAACTTTTGTAGCATCCTGCAATTGTTTAATTGAGTTGAGTATTAGCTGTAGAGTAGGTTCCGCTGCCTGTGCCTGTCCATGCACCCCCCCAGCTTTAGGATCTTCTTTCTCAGTCTCTATGTCATTGTAGATCTGCTGTGTATCTGAGTAGTCCCAGTTTAAATCTGCTTCCGTTTCAGTACTAGCCACACTTATCCGTCTACGGCTGCTGCCTGATTTCTCTTGTGACTGTGTACTTCTTTGGTGTCGAGACAACCTTTTCTTCCTTGGCTCTTGATTTGGCTCTTGGCTTTTCCCTCTTGGTGAGGATCCGCTCCCCCCTTCCAAACTTAGAGACAAGCTTGAGTCAGTATTAATCCCATCGTTTTCCTCCAAGCTTGAGCATGTCTCCTCAGATGCATCTGACCCATCTGTTACTGAGAAAAATTTATCCACTGGATCCATGTTATCCTCTAGCCCACTCTGGCCACTGTTTGCCATTATTTTCTTTATCAATATTTCAGTTTGTTGTGCTAGTGTTGTTACTGTCTCTGGAGTCTCATTATCAACATTAAGCTGTGTATTTTCCTCTGTATTGTCTATAATATCATTGAGGTCCATGATGTTACTCCATTGTGTCTCTACTAGAGGGGTGCCAGGTATCTCAGAGGTATTATTAATGGTACTGGTGATACTCTCTTTTGCTGTGTGTGCAGTGTTCGAGGGGGTAAAATACCCCGTTATGCTTTTTGTTTGACCTGATGGCTGTGTAGCATTGATCGCTGCTTGCTTCCTGGTTCTCGTTTTGCTGCTGGCAGCTACCCCATCCTCATTCATAACTTGTGTGTCCTTGTCACCCCCTTTATTTTTCACAGTTTGCCCCAGGGCTTGTTTCTCAGCCCCTTCAGGTAGTTTCGCTTTCCCTCCACGAGCAGTTTTTGGAGCCATTTTGACCCCTTTGTCTCCCTTGAAAGCTGCGCCCACCTCAGATACCTCTACCTCAGCCTCTGTAGCCAGGTGATACTGCTTCTGCACATCTTTCTATCTTTTTAGACCTGGCAGGCTCCAATTCAAACTCAGACTCAGGCACCAGCTTTGTGAGTAACTTCCTGCTATACTCGCTCTGCCTGGTTGGGTGATGAATACTTTCACGCTTCTCTCACCCCCTCTGGCCCCAAGCGCCGCTTCTACCTTACCAGTTCTTCCAGCTTGGCAGTCTTTTGGGGTGTAATTATAGAAATCCGAGCAGCGTGTCCGTGTAACCCTTGTGTACCTTGACTTCCTCTGCAGCTGCCGGTTACAGCACGCCGGCTGTCTGTGAAGTCGTCTTTCAGCTGACGCTCGACTCCTCTGACCTCTGCTACCCCTCCTACGTTGCAGGCAGCTGCCTGTTCCGAGATCCCCTCGTGCTCCGCGGACTCCGCCGATTCTGCTCCCTCCGCTACGCTACTGGGAGCGCCACGAAGATTGCCACAAAGATTGTACCACAGCTGCTCAGCCAATTCCGCCAATTCCGCCACCTCTGCTCAACTGTCGAGAGCGCCGTGGAGAGCGTTGTGGCGTTTGCGAAGATCGTGCCTCAGCCGCAGCCGCTGGTATTGCCGAAGCTGTCACCGAGGCTGTCACTGCTGCATCGAACGTGATGCCACTCTCCATTAAGGTACAGCGGGGGTCAGCGTCTTTGCTATAACATTAATAGAGATCAGCGTGTAGTTTCAGTCTTCAAATCCGAAAACTAATCCATTAACTTCAGAAATGAGCAGGTCGGCATCGGAGCGTTCTCCCCCAGCCGACTAGCCAGACGCCATCTTGCTCTCCCATATCTGGCCGGATCTCCCGGCTTTTTGGAAGAAATTTCTGGCTGACCTACTTGATCTTCAGTCTTCAAATCCCTTCAACATCCAACAAGCTCATCGTCTTGGTCATCCTCAACCTCACTCTATAAACCATGTGGCATAATTATCCACTGACCTGATACGTGTCCTTAAAATTGCCAGAGGAAACGTTGTCTTGTTAGGTCTGGACATAACATCTTCATCTTACAGGACCTTTTTAATGCTACCAGTGCTAGGCACAAAGAATTCCTAGCCCTGTCTTTGTAAAATCAACCAAGAAGGTGTTTCCCACTCTTTTGAACATTCTCTAAAGTTGAAACAGTTTTTGCACTCTATCACTAGAATGAATATGTACACACTTATTCAATGTCCTAGGAATATTTTATCCTCTTATATTATTATATTGTTAAAGTTTTACATTTCATTAATACTCATTTTTTTGGTCTTTAATGTTCTTCATTTATTTATGATGTCTTATGTGGTCTAAATAGTTTCTCTTATACTTTTTTATTTCCTCTATATCTTACATTATCTTATTTTCTGTACTTTTCTTATCCTCTTCCTCTCCACCTTTACCTCCTTGGCTGCCCTTGTCCATGTGTGTGGACATGTCCGGTTTTTGTATTTTTCTCTGCATATTGCAAATCTGGCTTTCTGTCCTTGATCAGTCTCCCCTTATTTTTCCTTTTTCTACTCTTTTTCTACTCCTTCCTGTTTTACTCCCTTTCCTTCTCTTTCCCTATCTTCACTTATTTTCCTTTTCTTCTTCCTATTTGTATGAGTATTTATTCTATGTGTTTATGTATGATCCTCTTACTTTTACTCTGTTGCCCGATGTCTATGATCATCGTTTTTCGTTTTCATTGTTGTTTCCTGCAGTTCATCACCATTGCGATTATTCCCCTGTCTCTTAAACATTAATATGTTTAATGTCATATCGTGGAACGTTCGTGGTTTGGACCATCCTGTTAAGCATCAAAAGGTTCTTTCTCATTTATCAAAACTTAATTCCCAGATTGCTTTTTTACAGGAAACTCACTATAACGATGTTGAATGTCGCAAACTCAAACGCCAATGGGTGGGCCAGTTTTTTTTCCTGCTGTTAATTGTAAGGGTGGTGTTGCTATCCTCTGCCATAAATCTTTCAATTTGCAAATCTTTTATACTGAAAATGATAAGAGTGAACGATGGGTAATACTTCACACTAAGACTTATAATAAACGTATAACTTTTTTTAAACATTTATGGGCCTGTTAAATCTGACCCTAATTTTTGGAACAGTATTACATTTTAATTATCTCCAATTACTAATCATAATATTATTGTTGCTGGTGATGTCAATTATTGGCTCGATCCCTTTTCTGACAGGAAACCAGGATATAAATTTAAACCAGATAAATCCCATAAAGCTTTTCAATCTGCTATTGCCTCTCGTCCACTCTATGAGACTGTGAAGACTAGTAAACCTGAAGATTGTGAATTTATGTTTTACTCCAAAGTTCATCATATCATGTCCCGTATTGACTATGTTTTGCTCTCAAAACATTTACTATCCTCGCGCCAATCCCCTGTGATTGGCTCCATTTGTATCTTTGACTATGTCTCCGTTTCAGTTTCTATTGATTTGTCCCTTACCACTTCTAAACATGCTAGATGGACGTTTACTAAACATGCTAGATGAAGGTTTACTAACTCCCTGATATCTGATCAATCTTTTATTTCAAAAGCTACTTCCTTTAAACAGGATTTTTTTCATTTTACCAAACCTGATGACACTTCTGTACACAACAATTGGGATGCCTTCAAGGCTTTGTTTAGAGCTTTTACCATCACATATACTGCTAGCAAGAAAAAGTAATTAAACCCATAGTACCTTTCCTCACTTAGTTATATTTAACCCCCTGAACATTCTTATTATACCTCCAAATCTCCTTCTCATCTTCGTGCGTGACCTAATCAAGGCTGAATCTGATCTAAACAAATTAGCTACAACTGAACCCTGTAAAATGCTACTTAAAATCAAATCTAAATATCAAGGAGGACAAACAAAGTGGGGAAACTGTTGGCCAAATTTTTAAAAGTTAAATCAGAAAAGAAAACCATTAGTCCCATTTGTAACGCCCTTAATAACACACTACTACATTCCAATTCCGACATGGTTACAGCATTTCAAACTTTTGATCAGACACTATATACGGAAGACACCCATCCTTCTGCAACCGATACGCAATCATTTTTTGATGGTCTCCCCTCTCCTTGCCTTATTCCGGACACTATGGCCCTCCTGAAAACGGCCTTTACCCTTCAGGAGATTTCAGATGCAATTACATCTTTAAAAAGGGTTAAATGCTCCTGGCCGTGATGGTTCTTCCATTTAACTTATATCCTCTTTTCCATCCACTTTTGCTCCACATGTGCTTGCTCTTTTTTACTCCAATCTAAACCTGAAGGTTCTTTACTTGATGCTATTATCGTTATTCTTCCTAAACCTGACAAAGACCTCTCCCTTTGCCAAAACTACTGCCCAATCTCACTAAATTATTATGATTGCAAAGTTTTTGCAAAAATTCTTACTTCTAGATTGGAAGGTGTAATCCCCTTACTTGTCAAAACTGATCAATCCGGCTTCATTAAGGTTAGGCTCTCTTCAGATAATGCGAGAATGTTCTCTAATGTTCTCGCCTTGGGGAAGAGCTACCCTGATCCTTTAGCTGCTCTATCCCTTGATGCTAGAGAGAGCTTTCGATCATATTAATTGGCAATTCATGTTTAAAACGCTTCAGTAGTTTGAATTTGGACTCAAATTTCTTTCTTTCATCAAGTTTTTGTATTCTGATCCTCATGCATGTGTTTCTGTTAATGGTCTCTTATCCCGTTTTTTAAGTCTATCTAAAGATACACAACAAGGATGTCCTCTTTCTCCTCTTCTATTTCCTTTATGCCTCTGTTAGACCTGGCACCATTGGCGTGGGTCTCCCTTCCATTTTAGCTGTTGCCTGATGTTTTTTTGCTGGTATTAGATGCTTTGGACACTGTGCCACTGCTATCCAGTGCCACAGTGCAAGTGCTCCCTACTGGGAATTGATTCATCAGTGGTTCCATGTTTGGCTATTTGGTTTGCTTGTCAGACCCTAGTCTAGTGTACCCAGGACGTGTGAGCCAAATGCTGCTGGTGGGCCTGCAGCACTGGTTGTGCCACCCATAGAAGCAGCCTTGTAAAATGTGTCTAAGGTCTGCCATTGCAGAGCCTGCGTGCAGTCTGGTACTGTCATGCTGACTGGGCAAGTGCACCCACTTGCCAGTCCCTAAACCTTCCCCTTTCTTCATATCTGTCACCCCTATGGTAGGCCCAAGGGCAGGGTGCATTGTAAGTATAAGGTAGGACAAGCCCTGGTGGGTGTGGCATGTCCTAATAGTGAATTACAGCCATTTTTGTTTTTCACTATTGCAAGGCTACCTGTTCTCCATAGGCCAGAATGAGCTGTTAGAGTTATTACATTTTATAATCCAAACTGTCTCAGAGAACATGGTAGAAATTCGAGTTTAGTAGGCCTGAACACAGAATAATGAAATACATCTTTTAGTAAAGTTTAGTTTAATATTCTGTGTCTGCAAATACCACTTTTAGAACGTAGGTATTTGCTTGTCTAACCATTCAAACCTACCTCTGCTAGGTTGTGTATTCCCATGTCTGGTTTTGTGAGTGACAGGGCTGAGGAATTCCAGGAGATAGGCTGAGTCACCCGGTGGTGAATAGAGAGATCTGCATGTAGATGGGATGGAGGAGTTGCACCAGAACCTTGAATAGGGCTGTGCCTGCCTTCCACAATCCTGGCTCCACCCCCTGAGTAGCGGCTGATGTCGCTGCCCTGCACACTGAAAGAAGAGAAAGAGTCCTGTAAACAAAGTGCTCCAGGACTGTACTTGCCTTCCACAATGCTGGCTCCATCTCCTGTGGAGCGTCTGATGTGCATGCCCTCCACTGTGAAAGGAAAGGAGAAGTCTGGTAAAGAGAGTGCTTCAGAACTCGTTTGAACTCGGAAAAGGCTCCTCTCCTCTCAGGGAACAAAGGATTTTGGGGTATAAATATTGGGACCGTGATCCCATGAATTTAGATCACTTTGGATTACAAGAAGAAACCTTTACTGAAGAGAGGAACCTAAAGAAACTGAGAAGAGACTATTCTCAAGCTGTAGTGCTGCTTGGGGGATTGTCCCACAGTGGTTGCCCTACTGCCAAAGGAAGGAGAAAGAAACTTTGTGTACTTTGCTTTCAACTTATGAAGGATCTCCAATGGCTTGTAAAAGAGCTTGCCTCCTGCTAAAGTCTCAGGGACACCAGCCTTCACCCCCCCCCCCCAGCTTCCCAGAGTTCTTTGGAAGGGCCTGCTTCTGTTTTGGGCCTTCTGAGGGACTGCATGTTGCAAGGAGCTGGAAGCGCCACTCAACGAGAAGAAGCGTGTCGACATCGCTGTGCCTGCTGTCGAAACTCCGAAGGAGGGTGTCGCCGCTGGAACTGTCACACTGCACCGCATCTGAGAGAAGCGTGCAGAAATGAAAAGGAAGCGTGTCACCGTTGCTGCTGCTGCCGTCGCAACTCCGAAGGAGGGTATCGCCGCTGTAGTTGTCTCACTGCACCGCATCAGGAGAAGAATCTTGGAACGAAGTCGGAATTGGTCGCCATCACTGTGCCTGCCGTCGCATCTCCCTAGGAGGGTGTCGCCGCTGGAACTGTCGCATTGCACTGCATCGACCAAGATCACCTCGCATGCCCGAGAAGTGCGCCGCCGTCGGAGCTGTTGCCGTTGCATCTTGGATGTCGCCGCTGTAGTTGTCGCATAAAGCGGAAGCTTCACACATCGTGGGAGAAGAGCGTCGCCGCTGGAGCTGTTGTCGTCGTATTGTAAGGATGTCGCCGCTGCAGTCCACGCATCGAACCGAGGACTTCTCGCATCCCTGAGAAGCGTGCCGCATCATGAAGATCTTCACGTCTTTATTTATTTGTATCTGAACTTTGCCGCATTTCCCATCGCCGCGACATTGCTTGTCGTTGAAGCACAACGCAACTTAAGGTACATTGACGCAGAGTGTTGCATCTAAGCACTGAACTGAACTAAGCTTAAATCTACCATATTAAAGTAATCATAGTGTGTATTTTTGTCATTTATGGTCTTGTGGTAACTCTATATGAAGTCTACATATTTTTGATATAAAACTTGTGTGGTGTCTGTAGGAAGGTGGATATCTGACTATGGTTACCCCCAAACTTTTTGCCTGGTGTTTAGCTGGTTTTTTACTTAGTTGGCCTGGGATCCTGCTATTCAGGGCCCCAGGCTGATTGCTCTCTCCTTAAAATGGACTCCATGTACCTTAGGTGCATAACACAATCGGAATTGGTTCACCTTATAGGTCCCTGTAACAGTGTACCATAGGTACCCAGAGCATAGGTGCATCCAAGGCCTACCAGGGGCTGCAGCATGTATTGTGCCACCCCTGGCCTGGCCTCCATATTTGACACAACTGGCTGATCACTCGGCTGGGGTAAGTTGGTGTAATCACCTCTTACTTAGATATAGTATCCCTATATCTAACCTTAAACTGGACACATATGTTCCTATCAGCCACTCCTATGGAAGGCCTCATCAATCCTGGAGGCAGAGTGCTTGGAAATATGTGAGATGGTGCTCTAGCATGAGCTGAGCCTGTCTGCAGCTGTCGGGAACCACTCCCTAAGCTGTTCCGGGATATTGCCATACCATATACTCTTAAGTGCATTATAATCCTCGCGGTTATATGCTATCTTTGGTTTGGCTTTATCAAAACATGTCGAGTAAGGTGTCATACGAATCGGAATACTATCCCCTCGACAGTTCTGTCGACGGGGATAGCATTCCACCCTTCTAGAGGGACACGACATGTGTGTAGCCTTAACCCCGGTTAAAGTTAACCAGAGCCTCAGCATCACAAAATGGATGCTGCCACCACAGACACAAGTCTGGCCCCCTGCTGCTGGAAGTCCTTCCAGCGAGGGAGGCTTGGACAAAGGGTTTCCTGCCTTGGGAGGTGCGAGCACCACCCCAGACAGGGTTTTGTGTATTGGGTAGGACAGGGCTGAATAGAATCAGACATGCCCGGGGCACACAAGGTGTCCCCGTGCATAAGCCAGTCCAAACCGGTCCTGGGACTTTCCAGACCCAGGCCTGGCGAGGAGCTGGACAAAGGAAAGGGGGTGTAACCGCCCCCCTTCCTGGTTCCTCCCAGAGGAGGGACCTAGTAGGTGATCCACCCCTCAGATTGGGAATAAGAGTGGGAGCAGTGCCATTGCACAGCAGATCATCCTGAATCAACTTTAAACAAAGAAGAAGACTGGACTTCGACGTTCTGCTGCTCAGAAGACTGAAGAGAATCTCCCTTGTGGCCTAGGAGTGGCCACCCTGTGAACACAGGCACCAACCAGCAACTCGACATCTGCTTTGCCGCCGCCTCCCGCCGGAGCCCGAGCCCAGAGCCCGACAAGAACCAGACTCCCAGACCTCTCACAGCCCGATCCACAGTCCCTGTAAAGAAGGGACCCGTGGAGGCACCGAGTGACGTGGGACCGGACCTCTTGGAAGACACTCGAAAAGCTGACTGCGCAGCATCTGAGGCATCCTCAATGTTGTGCTTTGTGGACTCAGAACCCCCACCACCGAGCAGCCCCTGCACCGAAGATCAGCCTCCCAGCATCTCCACGATCTGCGTGGGGCCCTTTTGCATTGTGCCACTCGACGCGCCATCCCGGCCACTAGCCACGTGGTCAGCGGCCATCTTGGCAACGAAACCGACAAAGTACACAGCGGGTCTGGTTGCTCCACACTTGCCCAAGCTCCTGTGAAAAGGAGCACTTGCTCTGACCTTGCTGGTCCAAGTGTTAAGCATCTTTCGATTCCTGCATGGCTTGCATTAGCCAAGGCCTGTTTTCTCCGATCAGGTCGCCGACACCGCCAACAGTGAGAAGCCTGCGTGGGACAGCTCGTGACCGACTCCTGGACGTCCTCAACCCCCGGTGTCCACGTGGCTGCAGAGAGAAGCTACCCAACAATGCCTGTTTGCACCCGACATCGCCTGGTTCCAATCTGGTTCCACGGTAGTCACTGGAAAGTGACTTTGAACATTGTCCCCTCTGCTTTCAGGTCTTCACAACTTCAGATCCACCCTTGGATCCACCGGAACTCTTCACATCGAGCCGCCTGCAGCATCTTCAGCTCCAAGCACTATTGACCAGCGTGACGAAACCCGACACTACTTCGACCCTGTGCACCCGCTTCCTGTGGGTGAGGTAACTCAGCTATGCCGGTGTTCCTACACTGGTACACATCTCAAGGGCCTGTGTCTTAAGTTTCAGCGTTCTAGGTCACTCGGAAGGTTCCTAACTATCTAACTTTGTACTTTTTACGCACCATAGACTTTACATTGGAAAGTGCGTGCACTTTGAACACTGCACCCGAGTCCTGCGGGCCTTTCCCAACTTAGTCACTGCTAGTCTCGAATAGCTCCAGCGATTCCCAAGGCCCTAGGCCTGTTCCCTTTCCTATTGGTATCTCTTATACCACTTTCTTAGTATATGGTTTAGGTGGCCCCTAGGGCTCATCCATATTGTGCAACTTTTGTGTATTTTAAACTGTCTTGTGATTTAACGCTTGTGCTTCTGTGCTCATAAAGAGTCCAGGGGATTTTATAGTTAATAAATCAATATATATTTTCAATATATATCTGTGTGGTGTCCCTTTCATTTGGTATTCAAGGGGGTTGTGTATGGTAATACAGCTGGCTTCACATGCCTTTCAGAGTTTAGCCTAAGACTGCTTTGTCCACGTTACCACTAGGATAACTGGTCTACAAGGTTGAATTACAACCAATCATCATAAGGGTTGCTTGGCATGGTACAAAGTGATCACTAGAATTAGTGAGCATTATATACCTGGCCAACTTCTCACAGTGTCCATTTGCAGTGTTGTCTCTGGGTTACTGTATGTGGTCACAACTGCTTAACTTACAACGCCTCTGAAGTAAAGCCCTTCTGCTCGTGCCAAGCTACCAAGGGGGTGAGCAGGGGTTTTTTTTGGAGTGTAATCCCCTTATCCTGACTAGAGGAGAGGGTCCCTATTTGTCACAAGTACCTACCTGTGCCAACTAGAGAGCCCTAAATCTAACAGACTCGCACCCTTTCTTGAACCTATTCGTCATACCTCTTTGATTACTAGCTTCTCACACAACTCTTGTGAAATTAAATGATCTGCCAATGCAGAAGATATTCTTGTTTACCTCTCTAAACCCTTAACCTCCTTACCTCCTTTTTTAAAATGTGTTTTTATTGTTTTTATAGTTTCATTAAAGTTTGTGAAATAAAATAGTTTATAAACAGTCCGTGTACGTTTTTGGTGATCTCTGATATAAGTGTCCAATACAAACCTTCTTACCTCCTTTTCTGCAGGAAATTGACCTATATTCTAAAATGATCTGGCTGTAAATTAACATTTTCTTAAACTGAAATATTGCCCCTCAATTCAATTTGCTATCATTTCATGTTTGCTGATACCAACTTCAAATGGTGACCTTCAAAAATTAAATAGATTGGCTCATGGTTCTCCTATACCATCCCTCAAACTCTCTACCATAATTGTACTGCTTTAAAACTCAAAATTAAAAATGTACTTACCTCATGGTCCCCACTATATTTATCCTGATGGGGCAGATTGGAACCCATTAAAATGATGATTGTACCACTTATTTTATTCCTTCTCTCTATGTTACTATTTAAAATCCCTAACTATTATTGTAATCAAATCAATTCAATTTTGCACTAAATTCATTTGGAATAATAATCTAGCCTGTATTGCTTTGAATAAATTAGTCAAACCAAAAAAACGAAGGAGGTGTACGATTTTCTAATTTTGAAATGTATCATACTTCTTTTTTAATTTGACAAGCCATATGCACTAAATAGACAATATCACAATGTCCCCATTCCTAGGTGGATCCACTTCAAATGCTCTCTTTTACAAGACTTTTCATTTTATGATGTCTGTTTTATGTCTAACTTTACCCTTTTATCAAAACACCCTATTCTAAAATATTCTCAGCACTTATTACATTCATTGTATGTAGTTGGCTCTAACTTTCATCAAGCCTTCCTTGCATCCTCTATCTGGTACATTACATTTATTGAGTTTCGCCACAAATCTTTCTACTTTAAAGATTGGAAAGAAAATAATATTCTGTATGTTCACCAAGTTTCATCTAATAACTCTGTTATTCGCTTTATTACACTACACAAATTTAATGATCTACCGTCTTCTTGTTTCTTGCAATATGTTCAAGTATCACAGGTAAGTATGGGCGAATTTTTCGAATCTCGCGTTCACGAATTTTGCGCATTTGCGAACTCGCAATCCGCAAAATCCGCAAATTCCCGCGAATTTGCGGATTTTTTTTTTTATGTTCGCACGGGTTTCTGCAAGTTCGCGAGGGTTTTGTACAATTTCGCAAATTGCGAAATTGTACAAAACGCGTGCGAACTTGCAGAAACCCGTGCGAACACAATGTGCCCAGTAGGGTATGTGCCTCTTGTGTAAATAAAAGGTCAGAGAAAGATCAGTTCAGCAGATGAAGAGAAAGAAGCTCCTGGTCACAGGAACAGCACGGGTATTGCGCTCGTGAAAGTCAAGGATGCAAAGCCTATCCAGCATTACAGCTGATTTTCCACGGTAGATTTGGGAAGAAGGCACACCAGTCCAGTCTCGACGCCGCTCATGATTGTTTTTGGGCTAATGAATGAGTCACTGAATTTGAGCATCAACTAGTTCGAGCAACCATGTGTGTGTTACTATGCAATCGCCCCGAAGGGCGAAGGGGTCCCTTGAGTGAGCTGCAGACCTGTGCCCAGCCATGCAACTATTTTACAATGGCGCCAGCAAGCTGCCAGTGCCGTTGTAAAATAGTTACAAAGTTAGCTTGCACAGGAAGCACCTGCTTCGTTTTATCTAGTGGAACCTATGCAAGCTAACTTTGTAACTATTTTACAACGGCGCTGGCAGCTTGCTGGCGCCATTGTAAAATAGTTGCATGAGTTGGGGTTCAACTTTTGAACCCGTTACGTTCGCGGATTTTTTTTGCGGATTTTGCGGGAAATCCGCAAAATTCGCTGATTGCGGATTTCCCAAAAATCCGCAAAATCCGCAAGCGTAACGAATTTCCCGCTCACACTTAATCACAGGCACTTCAATCATTCGTCATAAATTTTTTTTTCCAATCCATGCTATTACATATTCTCCCCTCACTCCTCTGTACAACATCTCCTCTGACTCTAACCCTAAAGCCACCTTTATATACTAACCTTTGCCCACTAATACCTCTGACATGCCAAAATCCCCAATTGAACTTGATTGGGAACTAGAAGTCTCCATTACCCTCCCTCCTATAAAATGGGATAAGTTGTGGCTAAAATGTATTTTCCACTTCTAGAGCTGCTAACATTACCTAATCTATATTCTTTCTGTACGATAGAGCTGTTATTACACCAGCACTTATACATAAATTAAACCCTTCTTCTACTCCTCTTTGTTGGTCATGTCTTTCCTCAGATGGCACTTCATCCCATTTGACATACTATTGTCCCAAAGTTCAAACATTTTGGGACTCTATCAGTGCTAAATGTTCCATGATTTTTCAATTTTGTATTCCCTTATCAATTCAAAATATGTTCCTTAGCTCCTTATCAGTTGATTTTCATGATACCATGTTGAAATTGAATTTGCTTGATCTTTTTATTGCTCTTGCATTTAAAATCATTCTTACTTGATGGAAAGATAACTCCAAAATATGTATGTTACAATAGTGGAATCTCTTTCGTGACAAACATAGAATATCTATTGCTTCATCTTTATCTTTACCCGAAAAATCTAATCTGATTTACTTTGGTTACCTTTTAATACTTTTCTATCTTCAAACTCTTCTTTACAGTAATACTCATTTTTCGAATTATTTGCTCTCTCTTTCTTCTTTCCTCCGTTTTCTTTCCCCTTTTTCTTTTTCTTTACCTTTCCCCCTTTTTCCTTCTTTCTCCCCATTATTAAATTGCTCAGTCACCTATACTCCAGATGGTACCCTAACTTTTCTCTTCTCCTACTTTTACTCATCGCTCATATTTACAATGAATAATTCCTCTATTGCATAGTTTGTATTTTTTACCTTTTCCTATTGTGTTTTTTAATATGTTACTCTTTTTTCTTGTATCTAAATATATTCCTGGTACCTGTTTACTTACTCAATAAAAATCATTTAACAAAAAAAAGAATGTAAGAAACTACGCATAACTAATGCAGCACGCATCGACAATCAGTCCTGCTCTATGCAGTCTCTCTGGTGTGTGATATAACTTATGCAGGTATTTGAATTGAATCAGATGCAGGCAGTAATTAGGGAGGAACGCAAGCACCTGTGCGCAGCAATACTGCCACTGCTCCTCAGTGAGAGGAGGTTTCAGGTCTTTGTCCCACACTTCGTGACCAGCGCACTTCTGCATTCTGGCATAGAGCTGCGTGATCAATTTTTCGAGTCCAGGGAGAGATGAGGGTCATTTCAAGAACCTGGAAGATGGAGGGGCCTTTAGAATGTGTTGTGTACTGCCCAAACTACTGTCCTCAACTGTTAATGCATGAAGGTGTCCAGAAGAGATTTACAAAAGGGGGTGGTGATGAACAGAGTGTCTGAATTGAGCAGACCACTCTTACCCAGTCCAAAGATCAGGGCTTGATCCATCACCGTTATTTATCTCACTGCCCCATCCCAGCTCAGAACCTGGCTATATGCAAATCAGTCTGTCCCTGGCCCAGTGCATCATGGGAACAGGGCAGACTAAACTACCAAGCCAATTCTTTACCAGAAAGGAGACAAGCTACCGGGGACCGGTTTCTGGCATTTCAACCGTCTTCGGCCCGGCTTGCTTGAATCCTGATGGAGCAGTGAGAAAGGGACTCATGTCTGAGTATACCCTGCCACACCTATAGTGGCCAAAATCGATTTACAAAAGGGGGTGGTGATGAACAGAGTGTCTGAATTGAGCAGACCACTCTTACCCAGTCCAAAGATCAGGGCTTGATCCATCACCGTTATTTATCTCACTGCCCCATCCCAGCTCAGAACCTGGCTATATGCAAATCAGTCTGTCCCTGGCCCAGTGCATCATGGGAACAGGGCAGACTAAACTACCAAGCCAATTCTTTACCAGAAAGGAGACAAGCTACCGGGGACCGGTTTCTGGCATTTCAGCCGTCTTCGGCCCAGCTTGCTTGAATCCTGATGGAGCAGTGAGAAAGGGACTCATGTCTGAGTATACCCTGCCACACCTATAGTGGCCAAAATCGATTTACAAAAGGGGGTGGTGATGAACAGAGTGTCTGAATTGAGCAGACCACTCTTACCCAGTCCAAAGATCAGGGCTTGATCCATCACCGTTATTTATCTCACTGCCCCATCCCAGCTCAGAACCTGGCTATATGCAAATCAGTCTGTCCCTGGCCCAGTGCATCATGGGAACAGGGCAGACTAAACTACCAAGCCAATTCTTTACCAGAAAGGAGACAAGCTACCGGGGACCGGTTTCTGGCATTTCAGCCGTCTTCGGCCCGGCTTGCTTGAATCCTGATGGAGCAGTGAGAAAGGGACTCATGTCTGAGTATACCCTGCCACACCTATAGTGGCCAAAATCGATTTACAAAAGGGGGTGGTGATGAACAGAGTGTCTGAATTGAGCAGACCACTCTTACCCAGTCCAAAGATCAGGGCTTGATCCATCACCGTTATTTATCTCACTGCCCCATCCCAGCTCAGAACCTGGCTATATGCAAATCAGTCTGTCCCTGGCCCAGTGCATCATGGGAACAGGGCAGACTAAACTACCAAGCCAATTCTTTACCAGAAAGGAGACAAGCTACCGGGGACCGGTTTCTGGCATTTCAGCCGTCTTCGGCCCGGCTTGCTTGAATCCTGATGGAGCAGTGAGAAAGGGACTCATGTCTGAGTATACCCTGCCACACCTATAGTGGCCAAAATCGATTTACAAATGGGGGTGGTGATGAACAGAGTGTCTGAATTGAGCAGACCACTCTTACCCAGTCCAAAGATCAGTGAGTGGCATCAGGTCCCCGGAACACTATTTATGGGTACTCAAGTTTGTCAACTTGGTAAATGGTCCATATCCCAAAATATTTCACAGGGCCATCTGATCAGGCATTCACAGGAGAATTTCTTTGTCACATCTATTAATGGAACAGTATAAACTTTGTTCAAATAATCATAACTCCTGACGGGCCTCCAAGTCTCGTACATTTGTTGATCAATGGGTCTAGTTTGGCTGTGGATCTCTGACATGAAGGGGTCCATTATGATTGCGGACGGATAGCCTCTGCCCGCATGGCGTGGCGATCCACCCGTAAAAAACCTCTGCCCGCTCTGAATTCCCCCCCACCACATTAACATGACGGAGGGGGAGCCCGGCGGACAGAAAGACCATACGCCGGTTTTCGGCACAGTCAAAGAGTCGACCGGACAGAAAAGATGCTAACATGTTGGTGGTGTCTGGGAGACACCGCCATCCATATTAGCATTATGGCGGGGACATGCCGCCAGAGAAGGGCAGGTGGGAAATCACTTGTGGGGCCCATTGCAGGCCCCCAGGGATTCTAGGGGGGGGTGGTGCACATGGGGGGTACCTATTATACCTCCCTGCATTTCAATATACTACATGATAGGCACCACGGGGGTGCCTGTCACATGACATTGAACTGCATGATGTGCATTTTTAGCATTGAGGTGGACAGTGCTTTCAGAACCGCTCTCCGCAATGTAAGAAATGCGGGATGCACCCGCCAGTGTGGCGGGCGCATCCTAATGTCCCCCACCGGGCCCCTGCCCTTATGGCGGGTGGCCCCTTTTTGTGTTGGGATGGCAGGCGGACTTTGTCCGGCCGCCATACTAATGGGGCCCAAAGGGTTACATCATTGGCATACATGGATAAAATGATCCTACAAGTTATGAAAGCTAGGCAGCGCTGCACGTTATGCTGCACTGTAAGCACATCCATGGCAATTGCAAACAGAATTGGGGAAAGTGGACAATGACAGAATATCGAGCTGCCAGAGTATCGATGAAAAAATATAGAATGACAGAATATTGACTTCCTATCTACAAACAGGTAAGTACACAAATATTGAATCCTAAATATCGTTGTCAATAATATAGTTTGCTAAAATATCTACTTTTTTAAATGTCTTAAAAGTAATATAAAATTAATTAAATAATCAATATAATTAAGTGAAAGACACTTAGAAATAATTAAAACACGTTAAAATTAATAAATAATAAATAAAATGTAAAACAAAATAAACATGCAATTACATTTTGTATCATATATATTAATTATAAAATGTTAAAAACATAATTTAAAATATAATTACATATATATATATATATATATATATATATATATATATATATATATATATTCACTGAAAAAACCATAGGTTATAGACCATATATAGTTAGGGATTAGCATTTAAAAAACCTTATTTTATTTGCACAAAACCATTGAAATTCCATATATAGTTAGTTGCACTAACTATATATCGCGGACCAGCAATCCACTGCTAATGATGTCACATATTACATCATTAATGACATGGTCAGTGACATCACTGATGACATCACTGATGACATCTCAAATGACATCACTGATGACATCACTGATGACAACACCAAGTGACTGTATGTTTCTGTAAAGTTAAAATATGTCTTACATATTGAAGAATGAGTGGATGTATAAGTGTCTGGATGAAGGATTTTGTAGGTGCATGACTGACTGTATGAGAGAATGATTAAATGTGTCTCACTGAGTGCATGGGTTAGTGATTAAAGTGTCTTAATTTGGCAATCATTATTTATGTTCTTCTGTAAACTGCTGCATGTTTGAATCAGTAGCTATATCAGTAACTATATGGGTTATTGAATGGTTGCCCAAGTATTTGTATGGGAGACTGAGTATGTGTGTGGGTGGCTGGGAGGTGTATAACTCTGTGCATAGATGTGTGAGCAGTTGATTCCCTAGGTGTATGGGTTCAAAAGTGCATGTAGAAACAGCTGTATGGACAGTTGACTGTGTGCATGAGTATATTGGTGAGTGAATGGATATCTCAGTTCTACATGTCAAAGTAAGTACATATGTAAAACACACTCCATGTGAGAGTTGACATATATAAATAACTGAACATAAGAGCCAGTGAATGTGAGAGTGGCTGTATGAATCATTGTGAACTTATATCAAGGATTGTATAAGAGAGTAAATATGTGTTAGTATATGTTTGAATAAGTAAGGTGTGTATAACTGTATGGTTGAGGAAATGGAGATGTGATTGATTCTTTGCATGACTGACTAGGTGTGTGAGTAACTCCATGGATGTGTGACAGTCTGTGAGTGCCTGTTTACACTGAGTGTATCTAAGGTTATATTAGAGTCTGAAGATGTATTATCACATAAATGATATCATCAGTGATGTAAAAACAACATGTGATGGACTGAATGTGGATCAATGTCACACATTCCCCCAGTCAAAAGATCTGGGCCCAAATCCATCATCAGTGATGTAATCAGTAATGTCAAATGAGATGTCAGTGATGTCATCAGTGATGTCATTTGAGATGTCATCAGTGATGTCATCAGTGATGTCATTTGAGATGTCATCAGTGATGTCATCAGTGATGTCACTGACCATGTCATGAATGATGTAATATGTGACATCATTAGCAGTGGATTGCGGGTCCGCGATATATAGTTAGTGCAACTAACTATATATGGAATTTCAATGGTTTTGTGCAAATAAAATAAGGTTTTTTAAATGCTAATCCCTAACTATATATGGTCTATAACCTATGGTTTTTTCAGTGAATTTTCAAGGTTTTGTAAATGCAAATTCCTAACTATATATGGTCTATGACCTATGGTTTTTTCTGTGAATTTCATTGGTTTTTTAAAAGCTAATATCTATAGCTGTAAAATATATTCTTTATTAAGTGACGTATCACGTAGCCCGTGAGACGCCTCATGATGCATCGCATAACCGTGACGTATCGTCTCTGCAGCGCAAACCAAACCCAAAACGTAAGCGCGCCAGAACACGCTTAAAGATATATATATTTTTTTAACCTTAATTAGACAAAATCCACACGTGCACATATCACAAACGTTCAAAAAACACAATATGTCGGACTCCCGTTACGCTGCCGGTTAGCTGCCCGGTTAACGTACCAGGAAGCACCTTTACCGCGAAAAATCGCAATTTTTTTTTCACCCCCCAGGGAACTTTAATAGCCCCCTCATCAATCCTAGGGGTTCAGGAGGGGTCTGCCTTACCCCTTTCATTCATTGACACCTTTTTTTTTCCACCTCTTGTCTCTCGATCCTACAGAGAGACAAGATGGCGGCCGCTCCAGACTGTTTACAATGATAACAGCCAATCAGCTTCTCCTCAGACTCCCGTTACACTGCCGGTTAGCTTCCCGGTTAGCTGCCCGGTTCGCGTACCAAGACGCGTCTCTACGGCGAAAAAATTGGATTTTTTTTTTTTTTATTGGCCCCGCGTGGCTTTATAATATCCCCCTCATCAATCCTAGGGGGTCAGAAGGGGTCTACCTTGCCCTCTTTCCTTCATTTCCCCCTTTGTTTTGGCCTCCTCTTGTCTCTCGATCCTACCGAGAGACAAGATGGCGGCCGCTCCGGACTGTTTAGAATGTTGACAGACACCGGAGAGCCAATCAGCTTCGCTTCGCAAAGTTCCGATACGCGAAAAGTTCGCGAACCGGAGCGCTGCCCGGAGCGCTGTTTACAATGTTGACAGCCAATCAGCTACTCCTCAGACTCCCGTTACACTGCCGGTTAGCTTCCCGGTTAGCTGCCCGGTTAGCTGCCCGGTTCGCGTACCAAGACGCGTCTCTACGGCGAAAAAATCGGATTTTTTTTTGGGCCCGGCGTGGCTCTATAATATCCCCCTCATCAATCCTAGGGGGTCAGAAGGGGTCTACCTTGCCCCCTTTCCTTCATTTCCCCCTTTATTTTGGCCTCCTCTTGTCTCTCGATCCTACCGAGAGACAAGATGGCGGCCGCTCCGGACTGTTTAGAATGTTGACAGACACCGGAGAGCCAATCAGCTTCGCTTCGCAAAGTTCCGATACGCGAAAAGTTCGCGAACCGGAGCGCTGCCCGGAGCGCTGTTTACAATGTTGACAGCCAATCAGCTACTCCTCAGACTCCCGTTACACTGCCGGTTAGCTTCCCGGTTAGCTGCCCGGTTAGCTGCCCGGTTAGCTGCCCGGTTCGCATACCAAGACGCGTCTCTACGGCGAAAAAATCGGATTTTTTTTTTTTTTTTTTGGGCCCGGCGTGGCTCTATAATATCCCCCTCATCAATCCTAGGGGGTCAGAAGGGGTCAACCGTGCCCCCTTTCCTTCATTTCCCCCTTTGTTTTGGCCTCCTCTTGTCTCTCGATCCTACCGAGAGACAAGATGGCGGCCGCTCCAGACTGTTTAGAATGTTGACAGACACCGGAGAGCCAATCAGCTTCGCTTCGCAAAGTTCCGATACGCGAAAAGTTCGCGAACCGGAGCGCTGCCCGGAGCGCTGTTACAGATATATATCTTGTTTTAAACGTTAATTTCTCAAAATTCACTGAAGCACATATATTAAGACCTAGCAAAGGCACATCGGGCTAACAGTCCATACAATTTTGCCAAGTTTCGTGGAAATCCATTCAGCCGTTCGGGCTAAAAGTGAGGCCAACCGCCCTATGGAAATTAACATGGGAAAAACGCGTTTTGGGACCCCCCTTTTTTCTTGGCCCCCCCTTGACGAACCCCCCCCAAATTTTCAAGGGCTGCTCAGAAACAAAATGTGCCATTTTCCTGAAAATTTCAGCCAATTCCGTCCACAAACGCCAAAGTTATTAGGCATAGAATTTTCAAAAGTTCCATAGAGAAAAAATCCTAACTATATATACCTACTGGCTATCGCCAGTAGGTAATATATATATATATATATATATATATATATATATATATATATATATTGCAGCTCAAAAAGCACCAAAAGCGCCGCACTCCCAGGCGGGTGCCTCCGTTGCGAGGGTGCACTCGCAAATCAAATACTGCTCCACCTCCCCAAAAGCGAAATCTCCCGCAGGAAGAAAGGAAGCACTCACAAAGGTACGTTTTCAAAAATTTATTTTACACAGCAAACTGACGCGTTTCGGTCGGAACCTTTCTCTAAGTTTACCGAACCGGCAGAGGCGTCGACATTTAAATGTGACAGGGTCATAGAAATCAACATAGGACATGCCTTAGGGGAAGGGAAAGGAGCATGGGCGCCATATTGGAGTGTCTGAATATCACAGTAAATGACTAGGCTGGAACAAAATAATTACGCCCTGGATGGGCTATTAAATCATACAAGGCATCATAAGTATAATATATATATATTCCATCAACTTGGCTCGTCCTTGTCGACCCCTAGCGCTTCTGAGACTGGTGCAGTATTCCTCGGCAGAGCCCCGCCGAATTTTATTCAAGCCACCTCCTTTTCAGGAATGAATACGCACTCGCAGGATCTCTCCTTTCCAATTATTTATTCATTCACAGTTTCCAGCAAAAGAAATACCGACGTGTTTCGCTGCCTACCGACGGCTTGCTCACGGTTGATATTTACATTTCCACATAACTTCCTTTAAGAAGTGGTTTAGAAACACATGTGATTTACTGGGTCACTTCCTGTAATACTCGCTAAGCATTATGGGTTTTGTAGTTTGTTGGATATTGTGTATATACGATTTTACGTTTCCACAACAAAACACATTTACACAGATAAACATTCTTATTCACATTGCATTTTTAGTGCCCAACAATGTTAAGATGCTGTGTTCTTTAACCCCTAGGTTTGCAACCACTGTTATCCCTCCCAGATTTGGTCATTTAAGATGGTAATTAACTGGGTATGAGTCTGTTTTTTGTCCCATGTCCACATACTTTGCAGATCATGTGTACCCCTCTACTAATTGATTGGGTTATTCTTTACTCAGGAATTCATTACCTTTATCAATATTTTAGTTAACTTCATCTGAGGATTTTAGTGGTCGCCCTCCAGTGGGCAATAGTTGTGAAGTGGGTATTATTTAAGTTGTAGCCCTCCAGTGGGCTCTAAGATTTCATTTAAACATGATGGCAACTAGAAATTCATTACTGCTCGAAGAGCTTCGTGTTAATGTGTATTTACCTATACCAACCATATTCGTGTTACAAAACCCCATTCTTTTTTAGTGTTTAACATATGCTGACTAAGAAAAACTAAGGAAGAATAAAAAGTTGAGCTCCCCATTTGACTATTAACAATTTAGTGCATTGTTTCTTGGTTTATAAATGTACATAAAGTTCCTCGCTTTGGTTCAGACCATTCGGGTATGGAGTTCGAAAGTTCAGAATTTGTCGTGATTCTCTGCATCTTAATTTTCGCTCTCTGTCCCCTCCTCTCTCATGCGGGACGATTGTCTCTAGAGCGTAAAATTTCAGAAGTTTCCAGTCTCCATTATGTTCAGCTTCCATATGTTTCGCAACGGCATTCCC
The DNA here is from genome assembly GCF_964263255.1 of Lissotriton vulgaris. Lineage (NCBI taxonomy): Eukaryota > Metazoa > Chordata > Amphibia > Caudata > Salamandridae > Lissotriton > Lissotriton vulgaris. The sequence goes on along the minus strand of NW_028247654.1, from coordinate 53,076 downwards.
TCTATCTTTGTTGACCGTCGCTCTTACATGTTCAAGTATTCTTTTTTTCAATTCGTTCTATGTGCTGCCAATATATTTTAAAGCCCCTTGCGCAATGTTTGACATGGGTGCAAGCAGAAAATGCATGCATAGTAAAAAAATTGCCACACAGACAAGAATATGAAATGTCTTGAGAGATGTTTACAGGGTTTTTCTAATGGCATAAATTGAGATAGAATATGCAATTTTTGACATTAATGCTGGTATAGAGATAGTGTAATGGTTTCATTGGCATATTTACAAGCCCCATGCGCAATGTTTAACATTAATGCTGGTATAGAGATAGTGTAATGGTTTCATTGGCATATTTACAAGCCCTTTGCGCAACGTTTGACATTAATGCTGGTATACAGATAGTGTAATGGTTTCATTGGCATATTTACAAGCCCCTTGCGTAATGTTTGACATTAGTGGAGAAGTGTGGCTCAATGGTTATGTGGTAAATATAATTACCAGTCTATTTTTCCGTATAATTACTGACACGTAAAAGAATAGCTCAATCAAATGAGAGGCAGAGTCCGGGGTGTCTGAGTCATACGGGCTTTAATTCGGGATGGCTTGAGCCATGGAAATCAATTCCATCAATACAAGGGTTCGGGGGTAAATGCAATAATGGCAAAAAGATGTCAACGATTTATTAACAGTACATGACATATATAGTAAAACTGTGCAATAGCAATGAATACAGTAGGCGTGACAAGTGAAAAGAATATGATAAGAACACATGTGCGTAGCAAAAAGGCGTGTACAAAGGCGTGCACGGAGGTGTGTGCTGGAAACGTCACAGAAACGTGTCATAAGTGGGTGGATGCATAGAAGATTCTGCAGAGTCAGCTAAAACCTATAACCTGGGTGCGCGCGCAGCTGGTATGACGTGTGATTGACGTGTATCTGGAGAAAGCTGAGGGTCTGACCTTTAGCACTAGTAAGGAAGACAAAAGTCTGGCATGTCAGATCGACCTGTTCCTATAACATGTCTGATATCTTGTGTTTTGGGGAATGTTAATCTGAAGCAAAAGGTCTCTCGGGCAGAGGCTATTCTATACTAAATGCATATGTGTCTAAGTGCAATGCGCGGGGCCATGGGCCTACCATGGTAACGGGAGCTATGAATTACATGAGGGAGACAGGAAGGCTTGGCCCTTTGCTCTGCAGCCGGGGAACTGTTTACCTATTTCACTGGACTGGAATGTGTTTTCGAGGAGGCTGAGCTGGCTATGCTGATAACTCGAAGGCAAAATACTGTTTTGGCAGGCAGGCCAGGCCGAGCCAGGCACCGCTTCGCTTGGCAGGAAGTAAGGCAGAGGTCAGGGATGCATCTCCACGCTGCAGCTTTCAGAGACAGAGACAAAAGTGGTTCGAGGGCAGAAATCAGGGCCTAGCTCTGCAGAGCCAGGAAAAACGTGAAAGTGCACCATGTAAAGACGTTGGCAAGGCACAGTTAGGAACTGAATTATCAATCCATTCATGGTGGATCTGATAGAGGACATGTTAACGTTGGATGCAAATGTATTTGCGTCTTCAGATTCGGTTTGCGGAGGGAAGTTACATGCACTTTAAACTCGTACATGGAGACGTTGGGGTACACGTTAGGGGACATACCAGACCATAAAAATTTCAATTACCTCATTCCCTCCTTGTCCCCTACGGACCCATTAAGATATATCTATTTTCATGAGACCATCTATCTGTTCATATAACATCATCTGTTCTTCTTTCTTTATTCGGGAATGGGAACGTGAACTAGAGCGGGGAATACAAGCTGTGGCGCACAAGCCGCAAATCGCTGGCCCACATTGAAGACATAAACAACAACTGAATACTATGGCTAATATAATCCCTAGGAATGACAATAGCTTCCATCCCCAGGCTGTTATTACACTCCAGAGCCAACCGGACCAAGTCCAGGAGCCTGGATTCTGATGTATCTGATGGGCAATTTCGTGAAGTCTGGTGATGGCCTTATAGACTGATGGCGCGTTAATAGGAATAAACACGCAACAACTGGATCCGATGACTCTACAAGCTCCGCCCCTATCGTCCAGGATGACGTCAAGGACAAGGCGGTTCTGAAGAACAACAAGTCTCATAGCAGACTGCTCCTCTGTTAAGTTGCCCAAAGCCGAAGTAGTCTCATTCACTACTGCTTCGAGAATTCTGGTTAATTTGCGTATCAGTTTACTATTTGAAACAGTGCCTAAATAAGGAAAGAATCCTTTATTGAAATCTGTATATTGTTCCCATGCGGTTTCAGTCTGATCAACTATTGGGAGATCTCTCTTGTGTCTAACAAGATTGAGGCGGGAATTCCTGTGATAATCAGATGGGGCTAGAAAAACTGGTGGCAATAGAAATGCAATGAAACAAGTACCATCCCAATCTAGAGGTAAACCTACATAAGCTGTATGACCACAAATGAAATAGGAATGTCGGGAAGCTTTGAATGTAGACTTGCCTTCATCACTGAATTCGACCACAGTAGTACAGTCACTATGGCCTAAATGTACTGAACCATTCTTTCTGACGCATAATACACCTTTTGCTGGTAAAACTGATATAGATGGCAAGTCTGGGCTAGTCTCTGACTGAACATTTAGAATCATGAGGTTGAATGTAAAATTGCCTAATCCATACACTTCATTTTCTAGATCGGTCCCTGTCATTTGTGGAAGACCTTCTTCATCTGGGAAACATGCTTTGTTCATGACTGTGTTCAGGTTTCCCCATATCCATTTGCCTTGGGAAACTCTGGATTCAGTGTCTAAAGAGGATATTAAACTAAACCATGCACCACAGGAACCATTATGTGTAAACGGGTAAGGAAAGAGGGGCAGAGCTCCCTTGTAGTTCTGATAGGGAGGGAGTCGGCCACATATCCAACAATTAGTAGCATTGATGATCTGGTGAGAATGGTGTAACATACGAATGAATGTATTGTTGCGCAGCGCAAGTCGATAAGACAATTCATGTGGGGGTAGTTCACTAAACGTGTGCTCTGCAGTGTCATTAGAAAAAGAATGTGCAATAGGAAAGTACATATATAACATCCAACTGATGCAAATTAACGTAAGACTCAGAAAGAACATAATAAGTAACGTGCAGATACAGCGACTTCGGAGATTTTTACAATAATTTCTTTTCTTGATCTCCTGTCTATCTTTCTCTCTATTGGAGTCTAACTTGTACATGTCAAGAAACTGTCTAACCGCTTCACCCGAGGGGGACTTAAACAATTAAACTGTCTGACTTACTAGACCTCAACTTCATACGGTACTCCTGCTGAGGAGTTTTCTCTACTAGGGGGAGTTTAGTATCAGTCTCTCGAATGTGGCAGGGCTGGGAATCAGTCTTTGGCGGAAGTCCATAAAATCGTTTCACGTGGCTCGAGTGGAGCCAACCTTTTCTTCCTTCTAGCTTCACCGCAGTCCTGGTGGTTAACAAGACGATCTTCGGCTCCTTCCAACGGGGCTCCAGAGGGCTTGATCTGTCAAAATTGCGAATTACGACGACATCTCCGGGGACCAGCTCGTGCGGTTTCACCTCGGTGTTGTCTGGAAAGGCTGCTGCAACCTGTGAACGACATGATTGTAGTGCAGACATCAAGGAAGCAAGGTAATCTGTCAGCATAGTACTATCAACATCAGTAATTTTTTCGTGGCAAAGGCATCCCCCACATATTAGGAGGTCTACCGAAGACCACCTCATACGGGGATAGCCCTGTCCTAGAATGGGCTACCATTCGCATATAAAAGAGGGCAACTGGTAAAGCTACTATCCAATCTACTCCTTTCTCTTTACACACTTTGGCAAGACGAGTTTTCAGAGTCTGATTGTGTCGCTCCACGAGACCTGCTGCCTCGGGATGTCGGACACAGTGAAACTTCCATTGATAGCCTAATAGAAGGGAAACCTGCTTCATGAGTTCGGACGAGAATGGCTGACCATTATCTGAATACACGACACGGGGCAAACCGTACCGTGGGAAGAATTCACGAACCAACTGTTTGGCAGTGGTCGGAGCAGTGTAATCTGGGACGGGATATGCTTCTGTCCATCGGGATAGGGCACATACAACTACAAGGACATATTTAAAACCTCTGCATCTGTCCATCTGGATATAATCCATCTGGAGGACTTCAAAAGGATGGTCAGGAGGATGAAATCCACCTCGCTCCACGGGAATACCTTTTCCTGGATTGAACTGACAACAGATCATGCAGGTACGCACTTTCTGTTTTGCTGCTGCTCGTAAATGTTTGTTAAACCAGAGGTTCTGTAAACTGTCTAACATGGCTTTCTCTCCCAAATGTGCTGGACTATGTGCAGTGTTGATGATAACTTGAACCATAGAGTCGGGGAGAAACCATGTGGTCTTTGCCCTCGTCATCCATCCCTGTTCAGTCTGGACCCCTCCTTGTTCAGCCCATTTCTTGATTTCGTCTGGAGTAGCATGTGTCTGTATGTCAATGACATCTTGTGTGGGGTCCCTAACTGTCATGCAATGTGTCAGTGATGATACATCAGTCTTTGTCATATCAATCGTATGAGTATGAGTCTGTGCTGTTTGTTTCGCTGTTCGATCTGCAAAATCATTACCCTGGGAAATAGTGTCCGTGACTTTTGTATGTGCTTTGCACTTCATGATGGCTATGGCTGTAGGCAAATGTATTGCTTCCAACAGAGCTTGGATGAGGAGACCATGCTGGATTTTGGCTCCGTGAGAGGTCAGGAAACCTCTCTCTTGCCAGAGGACACCGAAGTCGTGTACGACTCCAAATGCATAACGTGAATCTGTGTATATGTTTACTTTAAGGTTCTTGGCTCGTATACAGGCTTGGGTCAGAGCAATGAGCTCTGCTGCTTGAGCTGACAGGGTGTCAATGCGATGTGTTTCTAAGACTTCAGTTTCAGTGGTCACTGCATATGCGGCCACTAGCTCTCCTGTATTTGTTCTCATACATGAACCATCCACATAAAGTGTCAGGTCTGGATCGGGTAATGCTACATCTGTCAAGTCTTGTCTGGGTTTCGTGATTGTGTTAATGACATCCACGCAGTCATGTGGAGTAGGATCTGTTGTGCTCGATGGTAAAAGTGTAGCAGGATTCAGTGTATTGCAACGTCTGATTTCTATGTGTGGTTGAAATAATGTCAATTCATAACCTGTCAGTCGTGCTATGGTCAAGTGCTGGGTCTGTGTTCTGTTTAGGAGAACTTCCACAGAGTGCGGAACCTGTACTGTCAATTGATGTCCTAATACAATGGAATCACTTTGTCTGATTGCTAGAGCTGTTGCCGCAACTGATTTTAAGCACCCAGGCAAGGCCTGGGCTACTGGATCCAATGTACTCGAAAAATAAGCACACGGTCTGTGTTTGTCTGCTTGAACCTGAGTGAGAACCGATAACGCTGTGCCATTGCGTTCTGTGACAAAAAGTGTAAAAGGTTTGCTGTAACATGGTGTCGCTAAAACAGGTGCTTGACATAAGGCTTTCTTTAATTCGTCAAAAGCTTGTGTATGTTCCTGAGTCCATGGGAGGACAGACGAAGACGCTGCCTCTTGTGTTGTCAACTGTATAAGTGGTTTAGCTAGAAATGCATATTCGGGAATCCATTGTCTGCAATAGGAAGTGAGTCCAATTAAGGCTCGTACTTCTTTCTGTGTCTTGGGTTGCGGCAGATGTGCAATTAACTGGATACGATCAGGTGTCAACTGTCTCCCCTCCTTGGACAGCGAGTGCCCAAGGTACACCACTCGCTGGGCACAGAATTGTAACTTTGAAGGAGACACCTTGTGTCCCTTATCGGCAAGAAAATACAAAACTGTTAGTGATGCTTGTTCACATTCTGGTTCACTCCGGGCGGTGATCAATAGATCATCGACATATTGGAGCAGGGCAGTGTTAGGAGGCATGTGAATACTGTCAAGTTGTCGTTTCAAAGCTTGGCTGTAGATGCTGGGGCTTTCTGTGAATCCTTGAGGGGCGCGTGCAAATTTGAAGCTACGGCCATTTAAACAGAATCCGAAAAGATATTGGCTTTCCGGATCAATGGGGACACCAAAGAAGGCGTTCTTGAGATCGATTACAGTAAAGAACGTCGCCTCTGAATCAATAGCTGTCAATAATGAAGAAATGTCTGGGACCACAGGATACTGTGGTACAATGCATTTATTTAACTCTCGCAAATCGATCACTAATCGATAGACTGGGGTGCATTTGGATCAGTACGTTTAAGAATCGGAATGATAGGGGAATTACAAACATTGGAGTCGGTTTCTACAACCACTCCTTGTGCAATGAGCTCGTCAATGATTTTCAGTAAAGCCACTACAGCATCAGGTGGTAACTTGTATTGTCGGATTCGGGGCAGCACAACTCCTGGCTTGAGTGTAACACGGTATGGTGTAATGTGCATACAACCTACATCAGTGGGGCCTTGTGCCCATAAATGTGCAGGAACATTCTGTAACCTGGGATCAAAATCTTTCAACACATAATGACCCTTGAAATCATGAAGGAACAGCCTTACTCCTTCCGGAGAACAACAAATTACAGCTCCTAGAGCTTTCAGAGTCTTGATACCAAGCAAGTTTTCTGGACATGATTTCGTGAGCAATAAATCAGTGGTACGGGATAATGGACCAACTGCAAGGGGGACAGGTTTCGATACTTCATTAACAATAGGCTTTCCTGAAAACCCAAGGGAAACATTCTGTGAGCCTGAGAGGGGTGCCCCTGGAACTTCGTCATGACTAATGGTAGTTCTGCTTGCCCCTGTGTCAATCAAAAACTTTCTATCCTTTCCTAATACCTGACTATGTACATAAGGACCCTCTTGATCTACAGGAACCTCAATAAGAGGCAAGCCAACCTCCCTCTCTAGGCTGTTTCATGTGTACTGCTGACAATCGGGGTAATCAGATTGTGCATACTGGTACATCTGCTGTGTGACATGTTGTGTTGCGGCAATGGGTTGGGGCTGTGGTACCGCTACGGTCTGTTGTGGAACATGCATAGGCTGTACATTCTGTGGAATATGTTGTTGGACCTGGTCCTGTCTAGGTGGACGTGGTCTCTCTTTAGTTTTACCTGTGGCTATATTGTGTTTCAGAACTGCACAATCGTTTACATAGTGACCTGGCTGTTTACAATAGTTGCATGTCCCTTTAACGGGAGCCGCCGAATTATTGGACTGTGTCGTACCCTTTTTCTGACCATCAGCTGGAACTGACTGAGCAACTAGCATTTTCATTTTCGTGTCTTTCATACGTCTCTGTTCGTGATCATGTTCCTCCCTAATTCTGTTCTGGTGGTACTGTAACATCTGTAACATTTGGGAAGGCGTATTTGCTTGCCATGTGCTCTCGACTTTCAATACACGGTTCTTAACCTGGGGTAAGGAATTCTCGACTAATTTAGTCACAAATAGGTGTGGGTAAGACTCGCTACTTGTTTTCAGGCCACTATTAATAATAAAACATTTCTCGAATCTGGAATAAAAATCACTAGTGTCTTCATCGTGTTTCTGTTTGCAGGCTGAGATTGCATCCCAGTCCTCCTTTTTAGTTGTCAACAATCTTGGCAAAACCTGTACTAATAATCCTGGTAATGCTTTGGTCTTATCCCCAAGACCTAAACCTGGGGTTCGACCCTTTTCTTCGTCTTCCAATTGAGTCCAATTAATCTTTTTGTCTCCCACCTCCCATTCCTTTTCTTTGAGTTTCTCATAAATACCGGCAGGCAATAACACTTTCAGTATTTTCATAATGTCGGGATACGTGTAATCTCCCATGAGTAACATGTCTTTTATTTCACGGTGAAACCCTGCTGGATCTTTATCATGACTGGGCACTATTTTCTTCATTTCTAATAATTCCATTTTAGTTATGGGCGTGTATACAAATACACGTTCTAGTGTGTCATCTGGTTTACGGATGGGATGTACTTCTCGTAAAGGATTCTGTCTGTCTAGATGAAAAGGATTGCTAACTGGGGGTGGAACAGGTACAAAACATGGAGTCAAGAACGTTCTGTATTTATGACGTTGTTCGAGAATTACATTAATTAAATCAGTACCTAGGCCTCTCCATCTATTCAGGAGTAAGTCTTGCAATAGGTTATACAACGGACCTGGATCAGATTGTTGGTTTTCATACTGTACAATAAGGTGTTGGGTCATGTATATACCAGCTAGTCGCTGTTCTTCTGGAGTGAGATTTAAAAATGTTTGCACCACTAAATCATCTTTATATATACTGTCATCCCCGGCCCATTGGACTGCGGACCGGGCTAGTTCCTGCTCACGTAATGTATTGAGTTCATGATAACCTACTCTTTCTTTCAGGATTTTATCAGTAACTTGGAATATATGTTCAAGGGAACATTGCTCTGGTATCGTGGAAAGGTAACGTTTCTTGTTATCTAGACGAATGGGTCTGTCGAAAGGTCTATCAAGAGAATACTTTTTAGGGAGTTTCGCCCTCCCTACGTATGCCATCATTTCTTGAGTCGCTGTTGGATTCTCTGTTTCTTCCTCCTCCTCTGAGGTGTCTTTATCGTCTGACTCGGGAGGCCTTTCAGCCTCCCGTCTGGCATGTATTGCTACTATTTCTTTACGGATCTTTCTAGTCATGGCCTCTATACATTTCTCTTTATCATGCTTACAATCTGCTATATTCTGACTCCACTTCGACAATCCCTCCATCTCTTCTTGCGAAAAGCCTGGCTGGTCTTGTTCCCTTATCAAACAATTAATCAGAAATCGCAATATCATACTTTGTGTCTCAACTTTCTGATGTGCCATGGCTTCACGAACACAACCTGGCCTCTCTCCTGTTCTAATAAAATGATATATGTTGTCTAGATGTTCTGGCATTTCTGGTAATAACAGCAGATAATCTGTGACACGGCGTAGACGTAATGAGGCTAACATCATGGGTCCTGTCTTGCCAGGTACTGGATCATATCTACAATCTGTAAGGTACTCTTTAAGTTTTTCGGCTGGGCTTGCTTTAGGTGTACGCGACATTGCTAATTCTCTCATTGTCACTCGGTGTAATTGCGGCGGAGTGTGATAAGGACCTCCTGTAGCACCTCCTGAGGCAGAACCGTGAGCATGACTTGTCGTCATTGGGTGTGGGGGAGGTATATTTATCGGGGACGACTGCCTCTGAGTCGTATCTGTACCAAAAGGGTTATTAGGACCAAGAGTAGGGGGACCAGTAGGGGAAGTGACAATAGGTGCGGGAAGTTGGTGACGTGGAGGGGTCGTGGCTTGATCAGCAGGAAGATGCTGTGGCAGATTATTATTGGCGGGTTGTCGAGGTACATTGGTATATGCGGGAGCTACATCATCTAAATAATAAATAGGCTGAAAGAAAAATATCTGCTGCGGTCTGTTTATGACGTACTTTAGTCGGGACCAATGGAGGTGGTAGATCAGTTGGTATTTCCGGGGTCGCCTTGGGCAGGCCCTCGGCCAGAACTGGATACAGTCCTGTAATAAGAGCATTACTCTGTCCTTCATGTTGTTCCATTCTGACTCGCTGTCCTTCTTCTAGTAGTTCTTTTTCTTTAGCCTTTTCGGAATCCTCTCTACTCTTGTCTGCTTTTCTGAGTGCTTTCTCTGTCCGTCTATGGGATTCTTTGCGCCACAATTCTATGGCATCTTTCTGTGATTGTCTGGCTTTCTTTTTCCATAACGCTTCCTCTACCCTCATGATGCACTCGGCATCCCATGTCCCTGTAACGGGCCATCTCTGATTCTCTGCCAAGTATTTCGTATAGTCCACCCATAAGTCTAAGTACAGTATGGCATCTAAGCCATGCTTATGGTACATAAAATGTCCTGGAGTGTCCCTAGGTGGGATGGGAACTGCTTCTTCGAGTATCCCTTTCCTAGTTCCTATCTGACATAACTTCGAGAACAAAGGCATTGCTACCTTACTCTGGACGTGAACACAATAAACACAGTAAAGAAATGCAAACAATCACTCATACCATGACATTAATCACATTGAAACATTTCGAACAGATACTGACTATTGACGAGTTCTATAACGAAAACAAAACTGAATCGCTGAATAACTGAATTACTAGATGCACTGATAAACAGTACAGATACACTGCTAAAACAGTGCAGACCGGATCTGTGTACCCAAACCCGTCTTGACCGGATACAAATTAATGCACCCGTCTTGATGCGTCCCCAGCAACGGTACTCACCGGGAAGCACGGAACGGAAGGCCTCGGAAACTCGTCTGGACTGGACCGCTACGACGTCACTGCTGCTGCGCACTACGCATGCGCCTCGACGCTTCGGACAGGTGGGCCTCTGGACACCTCGGACACTGTTCTCTCGACTGGGCTCTGGTCGGGATCCTCCGCACTCCTCACCGCCTCGTCTGGATGTCGATCGCAGTCTCCGTCACCTCCGTAGGCCTGAGGGAGATACAGGAAAACCTGCAGATGCGCATAGGAGTCCTTCACGGCTGTGGCAGGGGGCAAGGCCTGCGACGCATCGCCGGCGCGTGGGGTGGGGGAGGGGTCCCTGTTCGGGCGCCAAATTATGTGGTAAATATAATTACCAGTCTATTTTTCCATATAATTACTGACAAGTAAAAGAATAGCTCAATCAAATGAGAGGCAGAGTCCGGGGTGTCTGAGTCATACGGGCTTTAATTCGGGATGGCTCGAGCCATGGAAATCAATTCCATCAATACAAGGGTTCGGGGGTATATGCAATGATGGCAAAAAGATGTCAACGATTTATTAACAGTACATGACATATATAGTAAAACTGTGCAATAGCAATGAATACAGTAGGCGTGACAAGTGAAAAGAATATGATAAGAACACATGTGCGTAGCAAAAAGGCGTGTACAAAGGCGTGCACGGAGGTGTGTGCTGGAAACGTCACAGAAACGTGTCATAAGTGGGTGGATGCATAGAAGCTTCTGCAGAGTCAGCTAAAACCTATAATCTGGGTGCGCGCGCAGCTGGTATGACGTGTGATTGACGTGTATCTGGAGAAAGCTGAGGGTCTGACCTTTAGCACTAGTAAGGAAGACAAAAGTCTGGCATGTCAGATTGACCTGTTCCTATAACATGTCTGATATCTTGTGTTTGGGGGAATGTTAATCTGAAGCAAAAGGTCTCTCGGGCAGAGGCTATTCTATACTAAATGCATATGTGTCTAAGTGCAATGCGCGGGGCCATGGGCCTACCATGGTAACAGGAGCTATGAATTACATGAGGGAGACAGGAAGGCTTGGCCCTTTGCTCTGCAGCCGGGGAACTGTTTACCTATTTCACTGGACTGGAATGTGTTTTCGAGGAGGCTGAGCTGGCTATGCTGATAACTCGAAGGCAAAATACTGTTTTGGCAGGCAGGCCAGGCCGAGCCAGGCACCGCTTCGCTTGGCAGGAAGTAAGGCAGAGGTCAGGGATGCATCTCCACGCTGCAGCTTTCAGAGACAGAGACAAAAGTGGTTCGAGGGCAGAAATCAGGGCCTAGCTCTGCAGAGCCAGGAAAAACGTGAAAGTGCACCATGTAAAGACGTTGGCAAGGCACAGTTAGGAACTGAATTATCAATCCATTCATGGTGGATCTGATAGAGAACATGTTAACGTTGGACGCAAATGTATTTGCGTCTTCAGATTTGGTTGCGGAGGGAAGTTACATGCACTTTAAACTCGTACATGGAGACGTTGGGGTACACGTTAGGGGACATACCAGACCATAAAAATTTCAATTACCTCAGTTAGAGCGGCAGACCCTGATGCAGAGGTCTAGCCCGGCACCAGGGTTCAATTCCCCGCCTCGGCGGGTCTTGGGCTCAAAATTCCATGGACCTGATAATTCTTGCCTTGGTGCACATTCCAATCATGGAGTCCCACTCTGCAACTCTGGGCAATAGCTTGCTTAATCTCCAAAACGGCCCCCACAACGCTAAGGATGCCTGGCCTCGACCTTGGGGGTGCCGAGGAGTGGACGCCTCACAGGGAATGCCAGGATGGGTTCCACAGCGGTATTCGTACAAGCGCCTTGAGACACTTGCGGGTGAGTAGTGCGCTATACAGGTGTCAAATTTAAATTTTTTACATTTTAATGCTGGTATAGAGATAGTGTAATGCTTTCATTGGCATATTTATAAGCCCCTTGCTCAATGTTTGACATTAATGTTGGTATAGAAATAGTGTAATGGTTTCATTGGCATATTTATAAGCCCCTTGCTCAATGTTTGACATTAATGCTGGTATAGAGATAGTGTAACGGTTTCATTGGCATATTTACAAGCCCCTTGCGCAATGTTTGACATTAATGCTGGTATAGAGATAGTGTAATGGTTTCATTGGCATATTTACAAGCCCCTTGCACAATGTTTGACATTAATGCTGGTATAGAGATAGTGTAATGGTTTATTGGCATATTTACAAGCCGATTGCGCAATGTTTGACATTAATGCTGGTATACAGATAGTGTAATGGTTTCATTGGCATATTTACAAGCCCCTTGTGCAATGTTTGACATTAATGCTGGTATAGAGATAGTGTAATGGTTTCATTGGCATATTTACAAGCCCCTTGCGCAATGTATGACATTAATGCTGGTATAGAGATAGTGTAATGGTTTCATTGGCATATTTACAAGCCCCTTGCGCAATGTTTAACATTAATGCTGGTATACAGATAGTGTCATGGTTTCATTGGCATATTTACAAGCTCCTTGCGCAATGTTTGACATTAATGCTGGTATACAGATAGTGTAATGGTTTCATTGGCATATTTACAAGCCCCTTGCGCAATGTTTGACATTAATGCTAGTATAGAGATAGTGTAATGGTTTCATTGGCATATCTACAAGCCCCTTGTGCAATGATTGACATTAATGCTGGTATAGAGATAGTGTAATGGTTTCATTGGCATATTTACAAGCCCCTTGCGCAATGTTTGACATTAATGCTGGTATAGAGATAGTGTAATGGTTTCATTGGCATATTTACAAGCCCCTTGCACAATGTTTAACATTAATGCAGGTATAGAGATAGTGTAATGGTTTCATTGGCATATTTACAAGCCCCTTGCGCAATATTTAACATTAATGCTGGTATAGAGATAGTGTAATGGTTTCATTGGCATATTTACAAATCCCTTGCGTAATGTATATTCTTGTCTGTGTTCCAGTTTTATTACTCTGCATGCATTTTCTGCTTGCATCCATGTTAAACATTGTGCAAGAGGCTTGTAAATATGCCCCTCTTTTTTGTATATTGTATCTCAATTTATGCCATTAGTAAAATCCTTTACACATCTCTCACACCATTTTATATGGTTTTCTATCTGCTATTCCTATCCCTCTCCATACATTCTCCGCTTCCACCCATGGTAAAGATTGCACAAGGCACTTCTAAAAAAGGAGCATATTTACAAGCCAAATTAAACTATTAGCATTATCTCTGTACCAGCATTGCATTTAAGCATGATAAACACTTTAAAAAGAAGCCTACCCTGTAAGCTGAAAGAAACCAATTGTTAGCACACATAGCTAACATTATGGAAATAGATGAAAATATACTTCCTTATTTCACATACACACTCAGTGTGTTCTTTGTCAAAAAACTTAAAGCCAGACATGTCAACAAAAAACATTTAGTATGGTAAATCGTTTTAGACACAGAAAGTGAGATGAGACACACACACAAACAGACAGATGGTGTAGGCAGGGATTTATATGACACACACATACAAACAGAGAGATGGTGGAAGTAGAGAGTGAGAGGAGAGAGTGAGATGAGGCATGGAAAGACGGAGATGGTGCAGGCAGAGAGTGATATGAGACACACAAAGAGAGATGTGAACTAGTGTTTATATTGTTTAGTTAATGTAATTGCTATGTGCTATGTTGGTAGTGGTCTATAATATGCCATATTTTTGCTTTTCAACAGATTGTAAATATTTACAGAGTCATAATAGATTATGCCTACCAAGAACCGTAAACAAATACTTTTGTAGTGTGGCAGTCCCTGTGTGTGTCACGCCGGTAGAGCCTACCTCGAGCTTGTCGAGGCTCCCCTGAGGCGTGCTGCTTGTCTTCCAGGACCGAGGGGCGGCCAGGCTTAGCTCCGCCGCTGCAGCATACCATCCTGCACTTCCGGCTGGCCGGGCTTGGCTCCACCGGTCGGGACCTCCCGAGTAACCATGGGCGAATTTTGCGGATCTCGCGTTCGCGAATTTTGCGGATTTGCGAACTCGCAATCCGCAAAATCCGCGAATTCCCGCAAATTTGCGGATTTTTTTTTGTGTGTTCGCAATTGTTTCTGCCAGTTCGCGAGGATTTGGTACTAGTTCGCAATTGCGAACTTACTTGTCGGCTCGCAACGGTCGCGACTATGTTGTTTCTACGTCTGGTTCATCATCACAGCCTCCCAGCACCCTCTGTTTTACCACTGGCACCCTCTCTTTGACCCATGCCACCCTCTGTTACATCAATGCCACCCTCTGGTTCATCATCACTGTAGAAGATGGGGGGGAAAACCAAGCCCACCTGCCCTGCTTGAACTGACATGAATTAATTTGGGGTTAGTTTATTAACAACACCTGCCCTGCCCCAACTGACAATAATGAATTAGGGGCTAATTAATGTGTCACTGAAAGAATTTCAAGTTCCAGCCTGGCACCTGCTTGTCTGCTCCTTTAGCTGTAAATCAGGACCTTTGTGGCATACAGTTAAGGTCAGAGCAGGGTCACACAATAGTTGCAAGCAGGCAACCGAATTCTGGAGGGCCCCCTCAGGAAGCACTACAAAGAATCGTTACAAATCATGAGGTTGACCTTTTGCACCTGCTCATTGCTTTTGCTTTTGCTGAAATCGTTTTTCGGTTTTTTTCGCGCTATTCGCGGGGCGCGGCGTCGTGCGAAACCGACCGCGGAAGCCGCCAATTCGTGCGAATGAGCATTTTATTTTTTTGCGGCTTGTTGTTTCGCGAGTTTTTTTGCAGTATTCGCGAGCCGCTTGCAGCGCAACACGCGAATTTACCCCAAGGTCGAGTACGGGCGCGGCCGTTTTGTTTGCGTGACGTATTTCCGTTTCCACCCGCTATGTATAATCTCGCGCAGTAAGCGCATTGCGAGTAGAGGTTCGCACGAGATCGCGCGGGAAATCTAGAGGTTCGCACGAGATCGCGAGGAAAATCTCGCGCGAACTTACTTTCGCGCTCGTGAACGGGCGCCGGCCATCTTGTTTTTCATTCATTTCCTGTGTCTGGGCATGGTGTTTAATCCTCTTGGTATCTTTGCCATTCTTTTGATTGTTTTCAGTTTTTTTTTTACGATTTTGCTTCTTATCTATCCCTCTCTTTTCCTAGCTGTATATTTTTGTCTTTTCTGCTATTTTTCTTTACTTTTAAACTACTTTTTTAAACTCTTTTCTTTTCTTCTTCCCTATCCTATTCTTTCTTAATTTTCTACTTCTTCCTACCTTACCTGCCCAGATCATGGTCAAGCCAGGCGCCGTGAAGCTGCCCAGGCACTTGAGGGCCGCAGCGGCGGCGGGGAGTAGTGCTGGACCCAGTGCCAGGACAGCATGCGGGAGATTGAGGGGGGAGCAGGTGACGCGACGGGAGATATTCAGCCCGGAGGAAGTGGGCGCGCTGGTCTACTTCGTCCAGCGCCGCCTGCCCAGGACCATCGCGGAAGGCGGCAGGATCGCGGCCGGCGGCTACAACATGCGGGAGCGCCGGAAGCGGTGGGAGAAGGTGTGCTGGGGCATATCCCACCTCTACGGGGTCCAGCGCACCTACAGCCAGGTCACCCATCGCTGGACGGACCTCCTGGACCGCGAGCGCGACCTGCTGGACCAGCTCGGCTTGGAGATCCCCGGGCTAGGTGAGTAGTAGTAGCCATTTAATCACTCACTACTATGATGTTTTCTCCTGCTCTGTGTTGTTGTATTGCAAATATTTGTTTTTTACATGGAGCAAGCCAATAATGCCGCTGATGACGATTACATTGTAGTTAAATTATATTTCAAAATCTTCTGTGCATTTCAGGTGCACTGCTCTCCTTCTCAGTGGCGTTGCTACTATGCTTATTTGTTTTCTATTTCGTGGTCTCATTGGCCTGAGTAACTATTATGTATGAGTGTACTTTACAGAACTGCGTAATGCTAGACACTAGGGGGCAGATTACATTTACAAGCCCCTTGCGCCACGTTTACGTTGCCTTGCGTGACGCAA
Source organism: Lissotriton vulgaris (assembly GCF_964263255.1). Taxonomy (NCBI): domain Eukaryota; kingdom Metazoa; phylum Chordata; class Amphibia; order Caudata; family Salamandridae; genus Lissotriton; species Lissotriton vulgaris. The sequence continues at coordinate 36,800 of NW_028247654.1, read as the reverse complement.
CAGCGGCGTAAACGTGCCGCATCCCTGCGAGTCATTTACAGCATGACGCATCTAGGGAGATGCGTCACGTTATAAAGCCATGGGCCTGCACCACAATGGGTGCGTTCCTAGTACGCAGGGTGGGCGGTCCAGCGGCTGTGCGCCTCGCAAAATTGCCTGCGTGAAATCTACAAGATTTAACGCAGGCACTTCTGCGACGCTGCTACGTCAATTCAATTCCTTATGTCTGCTCGAAGCAGGCGAAAGGACTGACACAGCATGTTAAGTATTGGGTGGCCCTGAGCATTACTGGAGTTGCATTGCGTTGGAGACGTGACTCCAGCGATGCGCCGCTCTTACGTGACGAGATGCGTCACGCAAGTGCCTACCCTTGCGCCAGGGCGCGCCGCATTGTAAATGAGGCACATCTGCCGTGTCGCAAGGGTAGTTTTGCGTGACGCATTTGATCTGGCGCATCTCTGGAGATGCGCCAGAACGCGTAAGTAAGTATGCCCCTAAGGGGCAGAATTGCAATTACCGTCGCATCCCTGCAAAGTAGCAGGGATGCGCCATTAATTGTGCGGCCCGCTACCACCACCAAACATGGTGCGCCGTATTTGCAATGCGGCGCACCATGGGCCCAAAACGTCACCGAAGCTTTACTGCTGGAGTTGCGTCGCAACGATGGCGCAGCTCCATCAATGCTCTGGGGTACCCTATCTCCCCAATGCTGGGTCAAGCCGTACGTCTGCTTCAAGCAGGTGCAGGGTTTGTGTGACGCATCATTGTCCTAAAGGTGACTGATTGAAATTTTGTAGATTTCCCTCAGCCACTATTAGGATGTGTTCCAGCGCAGGAATGCCCTCCCTTGCGCCGGAACGCCCCCTGATGGCGCAGGGCTTTATAACGGGATGCATCTCCCAAATGCGTCACGTTGTTATAATATTATACGCCGCACCATGGCGCCCTTTTTTGTTTAGCTGCTGCGTCACAAAAGTCACGCAAGAACGGCGCAAAAGAGCCGCAAGGGCTTAAAGCTGCCCCTTCCTTTGTACCCCTGACAATAAGAAAAATAGTGGCGGTGGATTGATAGTTTGACTATTTAAATGACTGGTAATGTAGCAGGCAACTGTTAGTGTTGTCACTGATCTGACTGAAATCACAATGGAGTTTGTCTGTCACTTTGCGTCTTGCCTGCGGACTGCTGCCTGCCAGTCCTAGGTGAACGTTTCAGTACTTTGTTTAGTGAGTTACGTGACTTTCGAAGTCACAGGTCCGCAAATAAATGAAAACTAACCATAATCAATATAATTTCGCGGAAATATTTTGTTATTGTTCTTTTGAAATGTTTGATTTGGTTGACATTGACAAGCAACAATCATCCATGTTTTCTGTTCTTTCTTTCATGTTGTACGTCAGCTCCCCCCAGGGGCGAGAGGAGGACACAGGAGCAGCAGGCGGCGGATGCTGTTCAACAGGGCCAGGATCGGGCAGGCGAGGGCTCCTCTGCTGGCCCCAGTAAGTTTTCATTTTAGACTAGTACCTATTTTTCCTAGCGTTCCTCATTTGACTTTTTTCAAAATTGTCTTTGCTCTTCTTGTAGACTGTATCTAAATTCTTATCCTGCATCTACTATGACTCCCTGTGGTATTACTAGATTATTCTTATTAGTCTGTCTGTGTAGCTAACTAAGATTGCACGGTTGGCGAAACTCCCATGATTCTAGTCAGCAATAGCTCTATCAACTTAGTGCAGTCCTCTGGGATTGTCCATAATGTCTTTTGAAGTGTTCTATCTGGACTCATGCTTGCAAAAATTGCAAAACCTTTCGCTCAGTCACTCTAGTCTGGACCAAAAAACACAGATTGTATTTAAGTTTAAAAGCTTTATTAAAAGTAAACACATTTATTAAAATGAAGTCATAATAAAACTAAACGTTTAACTGATAATGGAAAAGTGGTTAGTGCTGACGATTAATTGAAGACATTTCTTGTGGTCGAGCCGAGCTCTCACCTGGTTTCAACTTGATCTTGTTGTTAGAAGTCCATCTTCTGTCTGTGTGGAGAAAAATGGTGCGTGTTAAAAAAACAGCCTTCATCAGTTGTGCCAAAAAGTGCAGCAAGACAACCTTCCCTGGAAAAAGGGACATTTTTTTTAACTTTAACGTAGACAGTCACAAATTACATTGTTTTCACATGTCTTCATTCCTAGACCAAAGACTAGTGAGTGCTTTATTCTAACATTCTTAAATGTACTTTGTAGGTGGAACATCTGGTGGCGTGGCCAGTGTGGAGGTGGTGGTGCTCGACACGGAGGCGGAGGGCGATTCTTCAGGGGAGGAGGCGGCGGCTGTGAGAGTTGAGACGGTGGTGGTGGCGGCCAGAGGTAAGCTCTTATATATTCCTTACTTATTGAGATTGAAGACTAGCTGGGAAGGCAAGAATATGAGATGCATGGCTGGGTGAATGATGAAGCAATGATGGGTGGAAGGACAACAGCCTGGGTGGGTGACACAGAAACTGTATGTGTCCATATACCTGGATCATGCTACTATCTGACTCTTAGATAGCATATGTGTATCTAGAGCAGGGGTACTCATAGTACGGCCCGCGGGCCGGTGGTGGCCCGGCAAGCCTTCCTTGGCGGTGCGCAGACCTTGCAGACAATCACTGCTCCCCCGGCCCCCACAGAGCAGAGGCTTTTTTGTATTTCACCTGTTAGCGCCCCTGCATCTCCACTCTGACAATCACTGCTCCCCCGGCCCCCACAGAGCAGAGTGGAGATGCAAGGCCACAAAGAGGTGAAATAGAACAAAGACTCTGCTCTGTGGGGCCGGGCAAGCAGTGATTGTCAGGGTGGAGAAGCAGGGGCGCTACAACAAACAAAGCCTCAATAATATGTTAATGGTCTTTTAAAGACCTGTTAAGTACTTTGGTGTTGTTGTCTGTGTGTGCGCGTTGAGGAAGCGGTCTCAACCAGGGTTGAAGGCTGACACAGATAGACACACACACAGTGAGATGACAGAGGGGGAGGGAGAGGGAGGGCAGGAGGGAGAGAGAGATGGAGGGAGGGCAGGAGGGAGAGCAGGAGGGAGAGAGATGTATGTAAATGCTGGGTCTGGTGGCTCAGTGGATGAGGGCATCTGCTGCAGGGACCTGTGTGCAACCTCATGGTCACAAGTTATCGTTTTGCTTTAGCCCCGCCCCCTCTGACGGTTGGCGAAACTCCCATGATTCTAGTCAGCAATAGCTCTATCAACTTAGTGCAGTCCTCTGGGATTGTCCATAATGTCTTTTGAAGTGTTCTATCTGGACTCATGCTTGCAAAAATTGCAAAACCTTTCGCTCAGTCACTCTAGTCTGGACCAAAAAACACAGATTGTATTTAAGTTTAAAAGCTTTATTAAAAGTAAACACATTTATTAAAATGAAGTCATAATAAAACTAAACGTTTAACTGATAATGGAAAAGTGGTTAGTGCTGACGATTAATTGAAGACATTTCTTGTGGTCGAGCCGAGCTCTCACCTGGTTTCAACTTGATCTTGTTGTTAGAAGTCCATCTTCTGTCTGTGTGGAGAAAAATGGTGCGTGTTAAAAAAACAGCCTTCATCAGTTGTGCCAAAAAGTGCAGCAAGACAACCTTCCCTGGAAAAAGGGACATTTTTTTTAACTTTAACGTAGACAGTCACAAATTACATTGTTTTCACATGTCTTCATTCCTAGACCAAAGACTAGTGAGTGCTTTATTCTAACATTCTTAAATGTACTTTGTAGGTGGAACATCTGGTGGCGTGGCCAGTGTGGAGGTGGTGGTGCTCGACACGGAGGCGGAGGGCGATTCTTCAGGGGAGGAGGCGGCGGCTGTGAGAGTTGAGACGGTGGTGGTGGCGGCCAGAGGTAAGCTCTTATATATTCCTTACTTATTGAGATTGAAGACTAGCTGGGAAGGCAAGAATATGAGATGCATGGCTGGGTGAATGATGAAGCAATGATGGGTGGAAGGACAACAGCCTGGGTGGGTGACACAGAAACTGTATGTGTCCATATACCTGGATCATGCTACTATCTGACTCTTAGATAGCATATGTGTATCTAGAGCAGGGGTACTCATAGTACGGCCCGCGGGCCGGTGGTGGCCCGGCAAGCCTTCCTTGGCGGTGCGCAGACCTTGCAGACAATCACTGCTCCCCCGGCCCCCACAGAGCAGAGGCTTTTTTGTATTTCACCTGTTAGCGCCCCTGCATCTCCACTCTGACAATCACTGCTCCCCCGGCCCCCACAGAGCAGAGTGGAGATGCAAGGCCACAAAGAGGTGAAATAGAACAAAGACTCTGCTCTGTGGGGCCGGGCAAGCAGTGATTGTCAGGGTGGAGAAGCAGGGGCGCTACAACAAACAAAGCCTCAATAATATGTTAATGGTCTTTTAAAGACCTGTTAAGTACTTTGGTGTTGTTGTCTGTGTGTGCGCGTTGAGGAAGCGGTCTCAACCCGGGCTGAAGGCTGACACAGATAGACACACACACAGTGAGATGACAGAGGGGGAGGGAGAGGGAGGGCAGGAGGGAGAGAGAGATGGAGGGAGGGCAGGAGGGAGAGCAGGAGGGAGAGAGATGTATGTAAATGCTGGGTCTGGTGGCTCAGTGGATGAGGGCATCTGCTGCAGGGACCTGTGTGCAACCTCATGGTCACAAGTTATCGTTTTGCTTTAGCCCCGCCCCCTCTGACTCCGCCCCCACCAGTGCGGCCCTCGGCCCCAAACTACACTGTAAATGTAGCCCCTGAGAGAAAGTTTGTGAGTACCCATGATCTAGAGAGTGTAGACGGTCAGTGGATGAACTAAGTGTAACTTTGAAGAGCATGTAACACTGCACCCGCACGTCCGTTCCAGTGTAGGAAAGGCAAGGAAAAGAACTTTTAATTTTGTCCAAATACTACCATAAATAGTAGCAGTAGTTTGTATTGCAAGCACTGCATAGATCCGGTTATTACGGTGGCCACTCCCTACCTCTCTTAATAAGTTTAGTAGTACTCAGTCATTCATGTGTGGATGTATCACTGGTCACTCAATAAAAAGCAAAGCACCTAAAGTCATCCCATATATAAGCAAAAACATCCCATGTGAAGTGATAGATAATCAGATTATTTATCTTCTTCAATTTTCCATTTCTAGTACTCATTTCCACTGTAGGGTGAAAGTTAAATTAATTAAGCAGTAGCCCTTGAGTTGTAACAGAGTATTCTCAGTGCCACCCGTAATAGAAAAGTAAGAGCTTCACCACCTGCATGTACTGGACGGGTACAGTAACGCAACGCAAGTCTAGGTCACTCCTCATGGCGTGCGTCTCTTTTTCTCGGGTGCAAGTTTACTGCGCTGGCATTATGCCGGCTTGCAGAAAATAACGTACCAATTTTCCAAAACAAGAGATAAGAAGAAGAATAAGACTGGTGTACTTTCATAGTCGACTCCAATGGAAGTCCACAGTGCTCGTAGAATTTGTTCCTTAAACTCCCACTAATGTTAGAGCAAGGATGAAGAAGTGTGAGGTTAGATAGATACTGGCCTCAATAGTTATGTAATGCGCTTGCAAGTTGCTAGTTGTACTGCAACACAAATTTCTGCTGAATGATTGAGTTAATCTTAAAGAGCATTGGTTACAGACTATGTCTTTCTTTCTTCATATAGATGCTCCTTCCAAACGAACAAGGAGGAAGGAGCTGGCTAGAACGGCCCGGCAACGGAGGATCGAGGCCACTGTTGCGGAATATCGGCGGCTGGTGGCCCTGGAGGACGAGGAAAGTGTGCAGTCGACAACAACAACAACGTCGTCTGCATCGGCCTCCGTGGCCCCACGGGCTGCCACCCAGCACAGTGGTCCACCCAGACTGAGCCGGGCTGCCAAAGGCAAACGCCACCGCCGAGCAGCAAGGCCAACAGCTGCCTCTCACAGGCATTGTCACTGCAAGGCAGTGAAGGCACGCCTGCGCCGCACTACCCTGATGGTGTCCCGCCTTCGGCAGGAGCTCGCCTTGCTCCGCGAGGAGCATGATGCCCTGGCCCAAAAAGTTAACAGCATCCACCCATAGTGTCCCTTCCCCTTTTTTTAGAGACTTTTGGGGGGTGGGAATTGGGAGTTGGGTTTTTGGGGACTTTTGAAGGACAATCGTTGGGGTTAGGGAGGGTCTTGCGGGAGATTATTTTGTTAGGGATATAAATATACTTTTTTAAACTTTATCTGAGCATACCTGTTTTTTACTGCTTGCCTGGTGGGTGGGGGTTTAACGTTGACTGTTTTCCTGAAAGTTTAGTTCCATTTTCTTCCTTTAAGTGTAAATGCCCAAATGTTTTCAACACTAAGTGCCTCTCACAGACTAAGTGAAGTGAATCCAAGAGTCCTAGGACTTTAGTAGTACTACCTTCAGTCTCTCGTCTCTCGTACTAATACTCCATTATACCCCCAAACCACCAAACGCTTATCTTACCTGTAATTTGTGTTTGAAAGTAGGGCTAGACCCAGGGCTGGCTCCACGGGAAACACCGAATAAGGTTGGCAATCTTGGTCGGATAAAATTTCCTCATAGCGGTGGTACTAGTGGTGTGACACAGTGGCAGTTGCATGCCTATGAAAAAAAAGAAAATGAAATCTGGTTTGTCCTCCTGAGCAATTCAACGGTACAACTGAGAATATAGCAGGTGACAGAAGTACAGTAGAACAGTGCCACATTGTAGCCTAACAAATGGTAAAGTATAACTACTAATTCGGTTGAAGTTCTTTCACATTAGCAATGGTTCTTTGTCAAGCAGAGTAAGAATATATCCTCGGATTTCTTCACCAGCCTGTTGCTATCACCTTATCCTCCCCAGCAAGTGGGTGGATTTATTGCTGTAATAATAATTTAGTCACACATCAATCAAAACCACACAGCCCGGGGGAAGAGGGTTAGGGTTTGAAAAATGGATGGGTACGGGGGTTTTTGGGAAAGGTTTTGGGAGACAAGAAAAAATAGCACAGCATAGACAAACAATTGTGAACATAAACAAATCTTTGGGTACAAACCTATCCATCAATCTTTGAAAGTGCATGCACTACTGCATGCATGTCAGTGAAAAGTAAGTAGTACATTCGACAACTGTGGAAAGAAAGAATGCGACAGTACAGGGCCTGTGTGGAATTATTGATAACGATATTCAACATAAGGTCTCTGTAGCCAGATACCCGAGAGCCTTGCTGGTCACTATAAATCCATTCACAACAACACTCAATGGGGTTGGTCTGGAAGGTGTCAGGTTTACTCCCCGTGATCCAGTCGATGCAAATATGGTTCCACCTCCAAATGTCACCAACACCCAGAAGTGTAAACACAGGGTGTTCGAGCCATTAGGCGGGGGAGAAAAATAACAAACTAAAATAAAAAATGTGGGATGGGTAAAGGTAGGGTCAGCAGGGAAAGGATACCTGTAACAGAAGACAAGACAGGCATCAGTGAAGTGCTGTCCTAACATACAAGGCTACTCTCATATAGTCTCACTAAATAACCAAGGAAGTAGACAAGTACCTGAGCACCAAGAAAACATGACCTTGGATAGGAAATACTATAGCCCTTCTGCCACAATCTGTGAGGAAGGCCTAAGAAACACATAAACATATAGTTAACGAACACACTCCTGTCGCACCAAACACACTCGCGTTATACTAAGACATCAAACCCACTACTCACAACATACCACAAACATGGTAGAGGACTCAATGTACAAAGGGGGTTCCAAATAGTCAAAGCAAAGATGTATGGTCCAACAAAAAGGAAGAGGGAAACGGTAGTGTGTAGGAAGCAAGAACTACAACACTGCGCTCTCTAAGTAATGACCCAGTAGAGAATCTTTGGTGAAGGTCAAACAGAAAAACGTAGTTGCGACCACCACTGAATTCTGCCAACAACACACCCCACGGTGCACTACACAAAGAGAACTGGGGTAGCCTGTAGTTACCTCACTACATGCCCAGTTATGGAGGTCCTTTGAAATACACAGTTATACAACGGAGACGCGTAGTTGTCCTTACTACCGCGCTCCGTTTTAATAGTACAAAAACGATCCCCGATGTGAACGGTAACACGTGGTATAGACCGCCACTGTGCTCCGCCACACACAATTCAACCAAACAGGAATTCAGCAAAGGTAGAATTCTGTTAGAAAACAGTCACAGAACCTCCCTTAACAATCCGTTCAGGCAGTAATCAGCTGACCGCACGGGCGGCCGAAGAGTTTAGAGCGGCTTTACCTGAAGACGCGTGAAGTCCGTCTACCGCCAAGGACAGAACACGGAAGCGCTCCCCACTGAGCCTCAGGGGGGGGGGGAAGGTGATAGTCCACAGGAGACACGATAGAAAAGCATGCAGAGCGTCCGCTCTCATGCCGGTGCAGAACAGAAACCAGAATAACGCGCAACAGGAAGCGCGTCTGTTCCCCAGATAAACTTCCTGCAAGTCTCCCGCCTACTCATGGGAAATGTAGTTTCATAGTACGGTAGGCGCTTAGGGGCTGCGTAACCTGACAGAAGGTATAGTAGATAGAAAAGGAGAAATTGCTTTTTTTCTAGGTGTCCCCTCACTCACCAGGGTTGCCCCTTGGTGACATGCTTCATCATTGGGGCCATCCCAGTCCTCTACGGCCTGGGGCGTGCTGCGACTTGCGAATTACGTAGGAGCACTTACAAATGACTATGTGTGGTGCAGATGTGATAGTGGAGTGGACTAAGTGATGTGTTAAGGGATCAATTTAGAAGCCGAGAGAGAGCCAAGAAATGCAGTCACAGTCAGAGAAAAAGGCAAGGGATACTGTATCTATGTGGTTGTAGTGGTCCTGTTGGAAGTGGTAAGTAAGTTGCCTGCAGAAAAAAAATCCTCCTATTAGCGGCACTCCTCCATTGCAGCCGACGCTTCGTCCATCGATGTTGGTCACCAGAAGACACCCTGTAAAAAAAAGCACAGCATAGACAAACAATTGAACATAAACAATTCTTTGGGTACAAACCTATCCATCAATCTTTGAAAGTGCATGCACTACTGCATGCATGTCAGTGAAAAGTAAGTAGTACATTCGACAACTGTGGAAGAAAGAATGCAACAGTAAAGGGCCTATGTGTAAATTATTGATAACGATATTCAACATAAGGTCTCTGTAGCCAGATACCCGAGAGCCTTGCTGGTCACTATAAATCCATTCACAACAACACTCAGTGGGGTTGGTCTGGAAGGTATAGTAGATAGAAAAGGAGAAATTGCTTTTTTTCTAGGTGTCCCCTCACTCACCAGGGTTGCCCCTTGGTGACATGCTTCATCATTGGGGCCATCCCAGTCCTCTACGGCCTGGGGCGTGCTGCGACTTGCGAATTACGTAGGAGCACTTACAAATGACTATGTGTGGTGCAGATGTGATAGTGGAGTGGACTAAGTGATGTGTTAAGGGATCAATTTAGAAGCCGAGAGAGAGCCAAGAAATGCAGTCACAGTCAGAGAAAAAGGCAAGGGATACTGTATCTATGTGGTTGTAGTGGTCCTGTTGGAAGTGGTAAGTAAGTTGCCTGCAGAAAAAAAATCCTCCTATTAGCGGCACTCCTCCATTGCAGCCGACGCTTCGTCCATCAATGTTGGTCACCAGAAGACACCCTGTCCACTGCCTGCCTGATGCTGAATTGTGGCTCGCTACTGTGAAGCCTGACTCCATCCTTTTTTCCCCATTGCAGAGACTGAAACCCGGCCTGTAATTATTCAACGAAAAACAGGAAGTGATATAATATTACAACACCACTGATAAATAAATATAAGGTATGTAGGCTGTGGAGTGCAAAAAGTCACTATTTGATTTTCCTAGTAGACAGTACAATATTTTTGAAAGTGCGTACTCTGAGTCACCTTTTGAAGGATAAATAAGTATGGGCAAATTAATGTAGCGGATCTTGCCCCTCAAGCTAGGTGTACTGTAAACTGTGTTTTAGAACAAAATTAGATCTTCCTAGCAGTGCTCCCACCCAGGCCCTTACTAAAGCCAGTCGCAAAAATGTAGAAGACCCCCAATCAAATCTCAAAAAACGAGGCCTAGCAGAAAACTGGTGACAAAACTTACTTTGAAAGTAAAAGTAGGCCGAAGTACCCCCTTCCTAATTACCCATTACCCACCGTGGATTGCATTCAAACCACTTGCAAGCAACCAAGCAAAAGTAGCCATAGCCAGCATCGCTCCAAGACTCGAAATCCCCCCCACTCAAACACATGCAATAGAAATACTGCTAACCCTAACGAACCCTAAGTTAAGAATAGTGGCAAAGGCTTTCTTTAACTATGCCAAATCCCCCCTTTCCTACCATGGATTTTCTTCAAATGACTTGCAACCAAAATTACACATTCTCACGAGTGCTCTAAGACCCCAGAACTCAGTTGGAAAAATCTAGAACACCCCGAAACACATGCAATCCTGCTGCTAGGGCTAACCCTAACGAACCCTAAGTTACAAAAAGTGCCAAAACTAAAGGCTTTTCCGCGCGGATTTTGTCCCAACCACTTCTACTTGGTATTAGACCTTCCCAGGAATGCCCCAAGACCCGGCAACCCACCCGCCAAGAAGCATAACACCCCCAAACAGGCCAAAAGCAAAATCTCATACTTGCAATATTTCTGGGCCTTCGGTCCAAACGCGCTGCGTAGCTAGGCCATAAGTCGGGGTTGGCACGACGGATTTCCTGAAAAGCAAATGCAATCAAGATTAGAGTGTCCCAGCAGTGCTCCCAGACCACGAAACTCACCCACAAACACCAGGAAGCCCCCAAACAGGCCCCCGAAAACGCTACATAGAGCAAAATGTCAGAAATAGCCACAAAAAAATCGGCCTGGATTTTGTCCCAACCACTTCTACCCGGTATTAGACCTTCCCAGGAATGCCCCAAGACCCGGCAACCCACCCGCCAAGAAGCATAACACCCCCAAACAGGCCAAAAGCAAAATCTCATACTTGCAATATTTCTGGGCCTTCGGTCCAAACGCGCTGCGTAGCTAGGCCATAAGTCGGGGTTGGCACGACGGATTTCCTGAAAAGCAAATGCAATCAAGATTAGAGTGTCCCAGCAATGCTCCCAGACCACGAAACTCACCCACAAACAGACGGAACCCCCCTAAGAGCACCTCAAAGGCAAGCAAGTCATCAAAAACACAAAAAAAATTCCGCCTGGGATTTGGTCCAAAACACTTTTATCCGGTATTAGAGCTTCCCAGCAATGGCCCCAGAGCCGTCAACCCAGGAGAAAACGAGTAGAAGACCCCCAAACAGCCAAAGAGCAAAAGTACAAAAATGGGGACTTAGTCAATTTTTCACAAATTTCCCAAATCACTCCGCGCGCGCTCTGCAGCTAGGCCCTAAGTCCCCTCTGCCACCATGGATTTGCTTCAAACCTCTTGCAAAGTAAAGTATATATAGCCAGCAGTGCTCCCAGACCACGAAACTCACCCACAAACACCAGGAAGCCCCCCAAACAGGCCCCCGAAAACGCTACATAGAGCAAAATGTCAGAAATAGCCAAAAAAAAAATCGGCCTGGATTTTGTCCCAACCACTTCTACCCGGTATTAGACCTTCCCAGGAATGCCCCAAGACCCGGCAACCCACCCGCCAAAAAGCATAACACCCCCAAACAGGCCAAAAGCAAAATCTCATACTTGCAATATTTCTGGGCCTTCGGTCCAAACGCGCTGCGTAGCTAGGCCATAAGTCGGGGTTGCCACGACGGATTTCCTGAAAAGCAAATGCAATCAAGATTAGAGTGTCCCAGCAGTGCTCCCAGACCACGAAACTCACCCACAAACACCAGGAAGCCCCCCAAACAGGCCCCCGAAAACGCTACATAGAGCAAAATGTCAGAAATAGCCAAAAAAAAAATCGGCCTGGATTTTGTCCCAACCACTTCTACACGGTATTAGACCTTCCCAGGAATGCCCCAAGACCCGGCAACCCACCCGCCAAGAAGCATAACACCCCCAAACAGGCCAAAAGCAAAATCTCATACTTGCAATATTTCTGGGCCTTCGGTCCAAACGCACTGCGTAGCTAGGCCATAAGTCGGGGTTGCCACGACGGATTTCCTGAAAAGCAAATGCAATCAAGATTAGAGTGTCCCAGCAGTGCTCCCAGACCACGAAACTCACCCACAAACACCAGGAAGCCCCCCAAACAGGACCCCCGAAAACGCTACATAGAGCAAAATGTCAGAAATAGCCAAAAAAAAAATCGGCCTGGATTTTGTCCCAACCACTTCTACCCGGTATTAGACCTTCCCAGGAATGCCCCAAGACCCGGCAACCCACCCGCCAAGAAGCATAACACCCCCAAACAGGCCAAAAGCAAAATCTCATACTTGCAATATTTCTGGGCCTTCGGTCCAAACGCGCTGCGTAGCTAGGCCATAAGTCGGGGTTGGCACGACGGATTTCCTGAAAAGCAAATGCAATCAAGATTAGAGTGTCCCAGCAATGCTCCCAGACCACGAAACTCACCCACAAACAGACGGAACCCCCCCTAAGAGCACCTCAAAGGCAAGCAAGTCATCAAAAACACAAAAAATTTTCCGCCTCGGATTTGGTCCAAACCACTTTTAGTGCTTCCCAGCAATGGCCCCAGACCCGTCAACTCACCTGCAAAGAGGTAGAACAACACCCCCACAAGTGCTGAGTCTTTCTTCATTGGGCGTAAACCAGCCCTCTGCTTTGATGGAAATAGGAGTCTGGAGGAGGAGGATAGAGGAGCATGTTCTTCTGAACTTGTGAACCTGAGGAATGCAGACTGCGGCACCTTCAAATCAATTAGCAAACAAGTGAAGACAGTTCTGCTGATGGGCTTGTTTTTGTGATTATCTGATTAAAGTTTGAATTATATTAACTGTGCACAACAAAGAAAGACAGACACACAGGAATAAAAGTGAATAAGGATGAAAAAGAAAGTTATTGATTCGTTGTCTCATTTTCAGGGCTCGGTATCACGGTCCAGGAATAAGAATAAGGCTTCGTCATCATACTCTGCGAATTCAGGCAGGGTGAGCTCATTGTCACCTGACAGAGTAGAAATTCCCTCATCTATGTTGCTGCCCACCTCCTCTTCATCCGGCACGCTCTCTCGTACTCTGAAATCTGGTGGTATGAGGTGCTGATTCATCTTGATCATTGTTAACCTCTCCACATTTTTGGGCGAGAGGCGGCTCCGTTTGGGAGTTACAATCCCACCAGCCGCACTGAAAACCCGTTCAGAAGACACGCTTGCGAGTGGGCAAGACAAGTAGTTTAAAGCCAGGTTGGTGAGCTGTGGCCACAATTCTTTTTTCCCATGCCAATACGCCAATGGGTCAGAATTAACATAGACCTCTGTTGAGTCATTCAGATAGTCCTTCACCATCGACTCAAGGTCCTCATCCAAGGTTCCTCCACTTTGCTTAGCTCTTGCTGTGCCTCTGACCTTTTGAGAACCAAACCCACGCAGAGCTAGCCAATCCTCTTCAGCCTCCAATGTTTCTGTTGTCTTTCGTGCAGATGATCCAGTTGCCGGTGTCTTTAACGGCTGAGAGGTCACTTGTGCCACAGCCACAGGTGCAGAAGTGGATTGTTTTGACTGGGGATGGCCTGCTGATGTACTGCCATTTCCTTCAATTTCCAGCCGTTCTGTTTCAAACTTCTTGGCTGACAAGGCTAGCCAACGTTTGTACTTTGGAACATGTTCATCATCAAAAGGAAAGAATGCTTGGCCTGCCAGCGCCTTTTTGTAGCGTGGATCCAGAATAGTAGCACAAATGTAATGCTGTTCTGAGTGGATCTTTTTAAGACGTTCATCACCTTGTAGGAGCTCTAATAATTGCTCAGCCAGAAGCAAAGAGTCTTGGTTTTTATCTTTTCCAAACACAGAACACACCTCCTTCAGTTGGTCCTCCAGCATGTACAACAATGGGATAGCTTTTCCCAAATTAGAGTCCTCCTTGCTGACTGCACACGTGAAGAACTCAAAAGGACGAAGCATGCGTGTCAGGCTTTCAACTATGTTCCATTGCGGCCCACCCATCCTCAGCTCCTCTGCACCCTCTTTAAGGAAATATTGATCGAGTTCCGTATACTGCTCATACAGACGCTCAAGCATGTAGAAGGTTGAGTTCCAACGTGTTACCACCTCCTGGATGAGTGCTTTCACTGGCATTTGATGTTGATATAGCAGGCTCCTCAGCTGCTTCCGGGCCTTAAAAGAATGGCTGAAATGCTTGCACATTTTTCGGCAGGTGTCCAATACACTGTACGCTGCACTGCCTTTATTACCCAAGAATTTTTGGACAACCAGGTTTATACAGTGCACCAAACACGGCACTCTGAAATAGTAACCGTCCCTCATGGCCTTAACTATATTGGCGCCATTGTCCGTGGAAACATAACCAACCTTGCGTTTTAGTGGGGACAGCCAGTTAAGGACCTTTGTGTTAAAGACATCCAAAATGTTTTCTGCTGTGTGACGTTTCTCCAAACCAAACATGGCTAGTGTTGCATGTTTCCGAGCACCTTTAAAAACAATGTTCGTGTCAACACCTGCGTTTAGCTTTGCTTTAGCCCCTGAAAAAGAGACCCAGTGTGCAGTGATGCACATGTAATCAGCGCCTGCGCCACTGGTCCACATGTCTGTTGTCAGATGTATAGTGTGAACAGCACTCTTCTGCAAAGCTGCCCCAATCACCTTCAGAACATCTTCATGTAGTGCTGGAACCGCAACTCGGGCAAAATAGAACCGGCTAGGAACCTTCCATTTAGGGCAGAGCGCTGTCACTAATTCTAGAAAACCAACCCCTTCTACAAAAGAAAAAGGGAGAAGGTCCAGAGCTAGCATTTTAGCCAGCTTAGTGTTATACAGACGGGTCATTGGGTGGTTGCGTTCATATTGCGCTTCTGTAAACAACATCTTTTTAATGTTGCCCTGGACCAAGGATTTACGGGATGATGATGATCTCTTCGACCCAGTTACGCTCGCTGATGAACTTTTCCGCATTGATGTCTCACTCTCTCCCACACTCTTAGTGTGGCTCCCATGGGGTGTGCTGCTGACATGGGAACTGGGTGTAAGTGAAGTGTTTGAATCGTCTTCTTCTACCTCCTCGTCATCAGCAGATGACAAATCAACGTTTTCATTACGTGCAATTCCGGCTTTCTTGACCGCCTCTAGGTGCGGAAACCATTGGACAGGGTGCGCTCTCTCAAGATGACCTCTCTGGCCTCCGGTACCATAGTTAGAACCAAGCTTACCACGACTAAATCGAAGCTTACAAAGGCTACAAATGGCTACGTTTTCCTTTTTTGGGCAAACACTAAAGAAGTCCCAAACTGGAGACTTGAAATGTCTTCGGGGGCCGGAGGAGGCGGCGATACTGGTGGTGGTGGTCCTGCTGCTAATGCCAGATGAAGTGGAGGATGTGGATTGCCGAACTTCAGTACGTTTTGCACTTTCACCACCACGAATTGAGGTCGAGGACGAGGTGGGTACCTTCTTGCGAGGAAGAAATATGGAAGCGGTAGGTTTTGGTGTACTACTTAACTCCAAATCTAATGATTCCATTTCCATTGCCTCCTCGCCGACATCATCATCACGCTCAGCAGCTTCTCGGGATAGGGTCAAAATGTCTCTTTGCTGCATGCCCGGTGGGGCTGCAGTGACCTTTGTGATGACTGGCTCGTCGTCATCGTGAGAGGCTTCATCACCAGCAGTATCTGTCACTTCTTGTTGAGCCTCATCACACTCCATAGGTTTGAGTTTTTGGACGACCTTCCTTTTACGCTTAGGTACCGGTGTCAGATCATGGTGTGCCTCACTGTCAGACCGCAGTTGTGGTTCCCAAGACAGATCACTTGCATCAGAACGAGGTGGGCTTGAAGAAGATGTAGACACCCCCCTTGATCTTTTCCTTGCTAGGGATGTGGAAGACAATGAATGATCATCAGGAGGAGTGGCTTCCAATGATACCTCGGGTTCATTGTCGATTTCCTGATGTGCCCCTACTTCGGGAGGAACAACTATTGTGGGCACTTGTGAACCTCCATGCACCTTTGCTTGCGCATCTCCTTTTGCTGCCTCTCCTTCCACATGTACTTGGGCGTGTACTTGCACATGGTGTTGTTGTTGCGGCTGTGGTTGTTCAACACTTGTCAGATGAGTTACAACAACCTGTGTTGATTCAGGGACATTGCTGCTACTTTCTTGCGATGAGCCAACATCACTGGTCGATGGTGATTGGAGAAGTACACTGACTGCCTCTGAAGCACTCAAGGGCTTTGACTTAAGTAGGCGTGGTGGTGGAGGCACTGAACCCAATGGAGCAGGGGTGCTGCTCCCAGCTTGGTCCCCAGCAGATCCTGCTGCTGCAGGCGTACTTTTTTTTTTGCTCCCAAAAAACGTGGCGGGTGGCACACCAGCCTCCTTGGTAACTTGCTTCTTCTGCTCCTTACTAGCAACTTTCTTGCTAGAGGAGCTACGGAGAACTTTCTTTGGGGGCGGGGCCATCTTCTTCAGAGCAGGTCAGACAGCAGGCCGCAGTTGCACGAATTGTAGAGTTGTCTGAGGCCAGACGTGACGTCGCGTGACGTTATGCTGCACACACACACCGCTGCAGGACTTCTTCCTGGCACTGGTGGTTCTCTTGAGTCTTGTGCACCTAAAAAAAATGGAAGACAGAGGAACATCAGTTCAGTTATAGAGCACAAAAAAATCGAAAAACACTGCAAAATCAGCACAATCCCAATCCATCCATGCCCTCCATAATGTTTAAATTCAAGACAACCCACAGAAAGACTAGGCCCATGCAAGACTCACTACCCCTGGGCATAAATAAAGGTTGAAAAGTAGGCAAAATGGTTGGAGGCCTAACAACAAAGCCTGCATTCAAAATGGCCACTTGCCTCCTAGCACATGGCCAGGGCCTGCCTGTACCAGTACTCAAAATGGCCCCCACCCACATGGCCTGTCCCCAGGCATGAACACCCCCAAAAATCGAAAAACACTGCAAAATCAGCACAATCCCATTCCATCCATGCCCTCCATGATGTTTAAATTCAAGACACCCCACAGAAAGACTAGGCCCATGCACCACTCACTACCCCTGGTCAAGGCCCCAACAACAGGTCAAAAATCGAAAAACACAGAAAAATCAGCACAATCCCATTCAATCCATGCCCTCCATGATGTTTAAGTTCAAGACAGCCCACAGAAAGACTAGGCCCATGCTAGACTCAAATACCCCTGGTGAAAAGGCCACAAGTACAGGCCCAAAAAACGAAAATCACTGAAAAATCTGCACAATCCCATTCCATCCATGGCCTCCATGATGTTTAAATTCAAGACAACCCACAGAAAGACTAGGCCCATGCAAGACTCACTACCCCTGGGCATAAATAAAGGTTGAAAAGTAGGCAAAATGGTTGGAGGCCTAACAACAAAGCCTGCATTCAAAATGGCCACTTGCCTGCCAGTGCCAGCACATGGCCAGTGCCTGTAGCTGCACTCAAAATGGCCACCAGCCACATGGCATGTCCCTCCCCATGAACACCCCCAAAAATCGAAAAACACTGAAAAATCTGCACAATCCCATTCCATCCATGATGTTTAAATTCAAGACAACCCACAGAAAGACTAGGCCCATGCAAGACTCACTACCCCTGGGCATAAATAAAGGTTGAAAAGTAGGCAAAATGGTTGGAGGCCTAACAACAAAGCCTGCATTCAAAATGGCCACTTGCCTCCTAGCACATGGCCAGGGACTGCCTGTACCAGCACTCAAAATGGCCCCCACCCACATGGCCTGTCCCCATGAACACCCCCAAAAATCGAAAAACACTGCAAAATCAGCACAATCCCATTCCATCCATGCCCTCCATGATGTTTAAATTCAAGACACCCCACAGAAAGACTAGGCCCATGCACCACTCACTACCCCTGGTCAAGGCCCCAACAACAGGTCAAAAATCGAAAAACACAGAAAAATCAGCACAATCCCATTCCATCCATGCCCTCCATGATGTTTAAGTTCAAGACAGCCCACAGAAAGACTAGGCCCATGCTAGACTCAAATACCCCTGGTGAAAAGGCCACAAGTACAGGCCCAAAAAACGAGAATCACTGAAAAATCTGCACAATCCCATTCCATCCATGGCCTCCATGATGTTTAAATTCAAGACAACCCACAGAAAGACTAGGCCCATGCAAGACTCACTACCCCTGGGCATAAATAAAGGTTGAAAAGTAGGCAAAATGGTTGGAGGCCTAACAACAAAGCCTGCATTCAAAATGGCCACTTGCCTGCCAGTGCCAGCACATGGCCAGTGCCTGTAGCTGCACTCAAAATGGCCACCAGCCACATGGCATGTCCCTCCCCATGAACACCCCCAAAAATCGAAAAACACGGAAAAACCTGCACAATCCCATTCCATCCATGCCCTCCATGATGTTTAAATTCAAGACAACCCACAGAAAGACTAGGCCCATGCAAGACTCACTACCCCTGGGCATAAATAAAGGTTGAAAAGTAGGCAAAATGGTTGGAGGCCTAACAACAAAGCCTGCATTCAAAATGGCCACTTGCCTGCCAGCACATGGCCAGTGCCTGTAGCTGCACTCAAAATGGCCACCAGCCACATGGCATGTCCCTCCCCATGAACACCCCCAAAAATCGAAAAACACTGCAAAATCAGCACAATCCCATTCCATCCATGCCCTCCATGATGTTAAAGTTCAAGACAGCCCACAGAAAGACTAGGCCCATGCACCACTCACTACCCCTGGTCAAGGCCCCAACAACAGGTCAAAAATCGAAAAACACAGAAAAATCAGCACAATCCCATTCCATCCATGCCCTCCATGATGTTTAAATTCAAGACACCCCACAGAAAGACTAGGCCCATGCAACACTCACTACCCCTGGTGAAAAGGCCACAAGTACAGCCCAAAAAAACGAAAATCACTGAAAAATAAACACAATCCCAAGCCATCCAGCCCCTCCATGATGTTTAAATTCAAGACAGCCCACAGAAAGACTCAGTCCACCCACCACTGAGTACCCCTGGGCAAAAGGCCCCAAAACAGCCCAAAAATCGAAAATTCCAAAATTTTAATTGCAGCAACTGTAATGCCCCAAACAAACTTACTTGTAAAATTTCTAATCCAACAGTGATCCAAAGAAAGTCAAAAAGGCCTCAAATCCAAATATCCAGCAGCATCCACAAAAAGTAATCCTTCCAGCTCCAGACCCAAATGAAAAGTGACCAGGAGATGGACAAAGCACTGGGAGGAGCCTGCTGAACAGGAACAGGAAGTTGAAGACTGTGGGGCACTTCCTTCCTCCCACCCCCCTGCCCCCTTCCCCAAAATGGACTCCTCGCTAAAAAAGTGCAGGCAAATGTCAAACTAAGGAGTTATTCAGATAAAAATCATCATTTCTAGAAGGTTTATGCTGCTTGCTGGTGGATTTCTTGTGCAGAATTGCAAATTTATATTTTCGCTCGCCGCATCTCAAATCTCGCAATTGCGACGTACCGCGAGATGTGATCTCGCCGTACTCGCGTTGACAAACTATCGCTGGCAAGCCGCGATGACGTAATCGCGCTCGCCAATTCCCGCGGGATCACACAGCAAGATCCAAAATGGCGCAGCACTCGCAAACTACCGAAAAAACTACTCGGCAAACGATGATAAACGCCGCGCGCCGCAAAAATTGTATCACCAACGCCGCGCGCCGCAAAAAAAATCCGCTGCGTGCGAATTTGCGGATTTTGCGGGAAATTCGCAAATCTCGCGGATTGCGAATTTCCCAAAAATCCGCAAAATCCGCGAGCGTAACGGATTTTCCGCCCACACTTACTCCCGAGACTACAGCCCCCAGCAGCCCTGTGGCCAGGTCACCTCCCACATCGTCAGCACGCAGCGCCAGGAGGTGCATAAAGCAACAACTACTGCCGAGGACCGAGTGGCAGTCCCTGTGTGTGTCACGCCGGTAGAGCCTACTTCCAGCTTGTCGAGGCTCCCCTGAGGCGTGCTGCTTGTCTTTCAGGACCGAGGGGCAGCCGGGCTTTGCTCCGCCGCTGCAGCTTACCATCCTGCACTTCCGGCTGGCCGGGCTTGGCTCCGCTGGTCGGGAGCTCCCGAGACTACAGCCCCGAGCAGCCCTGTGGCCAGGTCACCTCCCACATCGTCAGCACGCAGCGCCAGGAGGCACATAAAGCAACAACTACTGTCGAGGACCGAGTGGCAGTCCCTGTGTGTGTGTCACCCCGGTAGAGCCTACCTCCAGCTTGTCGAGGCTCCCCTGAGGCGTGCTGCTTGTCTTCCAGGACCGAGGGGTGGCCGGGCTTTGCTCCGCCGCTGCAGCGTACCATCCTGCACTTCTGGCTGGCCGGGCTTGGCTCCGCCGGTCGGGAGCTTCCGAGACTACAGCCCCCAGCAGCCCTGTGGCCAGGTCACCTCCCACATCATCAGCACGCAGCGCCAGGAGGCGCATAAAGCAACAACTACTTCCTCAAAAGAGACTGGGCTGGGCCTCCCCCCTTGATTTTTCCCCTTGACCATTAGGGTAACTCTCTTGTACGTTTGACTGTAAAGAGTAGCAGTTGGTAATAGCCCTGATGGAGGGTAAAAGTAAAAGTAGAGTGGTGGTAAAAAAAACTCCAATGCATACACGTTCGGTTACAAGAAAGCAAACATTGGTACCATTCCCTTTACCCACCCTAACTGCTATCGATAGAATGCTACAGCAAACTATTGGGGTTGTGGTTAATGCCATTGAGAACACGGAGAGAAGACTCTCACTGCCAGCTAGAATGTGTTTAATAACTCAATCGCCAAAAGTGGTTAGCACATTAGTTGATATTACAAATGAAACATCATTATCTCATGATTCCCTTTTGTTACAATCTTTTGCAGGTCTACCTAGGAATGATCAAAATCAATCTGTTGTACCTCAACATTTAGAACCATCTATTACATGTGTCAGGGATAGCAGACTGTCATTACCACCGACTTGACAATAAGTGTCATACCGCAGCCTGCAATCCAGAATGACGCGTCTAATGACCTGGGGGATGTAGATGGTTGTGATATCAACGGCATCACCCCCACTGTAGGAACGAGTGATATCAGTTTGGTAAGCAGCGAAACCGATTGTGGGTCTGTTCAGACTAAGAGGAAATCTACTGTTGGCAGGAAAAGGCTCATAATCAGTAAGCAGGGTAAGGCATTTAGACGCAAAAAGAAGAGAGCGGCGCAAACAAATGTAGACCGTGAGAGGGAGGGTGAGAAACATCAAAACAGTGGAAACATGTACCCAGAGGAAGCATTAACTCCATCTAGTGTTGAGGGACTGATGCAATATTTGGAGAAAACCATAATAACCCACATTGCACTAGTGACAGAAACGCTAGAAATCCTTATTAAAAAAGTAGAGAACTTAGAAAAATTGGGTATAGCTAACCTGGATGTCTTAGAACAACTGGGTACACAGCTTAGGCCCCCCACAACTAATGTATCACCCGGAAAATTGATCAAAAATACACCAAGTATAGTAAACAGAACCCTTACTGTGACTGCCCCGGCGGTGAACTCTGCAGCTACTACAAGTAGCAGCAAGAGGCCAGCGACCACTTTTCCTAACACAAGAAATGGGCTGAAAGCCGCAGGTGGTCAGAAGAACACAGGCGATCATGTTTATAATAATAAGAACCCGCCAGTACCCAGGCGTCACAATATTAATATCATTCCGGCCACAATTAATTTACCACCGGAATGTAGACCATACGTGGCGATCCGTGCTAATGTACCCAAATTACAGCCTACCCAATTTGAAAATCAGGAAACCTTAAAAAATAAAACCCTGCACTGGTTGGTGAAAAACTGTGGCTTCCAAATACGTGGGGCCAGTGAGATCATTTCTACACAGAGGGTAGGATAGGTGGGACCAAATAAAAAGGAGATAGATGGGGATTGCATAGTTATAAACTACAGGACTACTAAATTGGCGAGAGATTCGATATTACACGCACCCATGTCATCTAATCAGGAATATAATGCCACCTTGTTCCCACTTGATTATTTTATAGGAATCAGTCAGGAAGGCAAATTACCCCACACCCATTTCAGCACCCAAGAGCTGTACATATTAACCATCCAAATGTTCCCCCATTCTGGCCCCACTGTTCAATATATATGATAATTTTGCAGTCCCAACTTACAATAGATTCCAGGTGTTCAACTCATTAGAGGAGAATGATTGACTGAATGCATTATCTATGGTCGCACAACCTGAGATCATTGTATTTGGTGATACAGTAACTTTGGCAAAAGAGTTGGGGGGTCAATGCTGTGTAAGAGTTGAAACTGAGCAAAATTTAAATGTGACCAACAATGAATTAAACAAAGATAATGATGTAATTATGACGACCGTCAATGCTTTACAAATCACCAATATGATACCAAGTATAGAAACATCATTATTATCTAATCACTCTGAGGACACAAGAGACAATCATGTTGATTCCCTTGTAATTACCACCTGGAACATATCAGGAATTGCTGCTAAACTAAATACACCGTTCTGGGACAACTTTATTAAACAAGGTTACAATATAATCTGTTTACAGGAGACGTGGCACAGAGAACAAATACAAGTTGATGGTTACACCTCTTACAGCGTGGCAGCAGTAGCCTCTAAGGCTGGCAGAGCAAAGGGGGGTCTACTGACTTTTGTTTCTACAAAACTAACGGAATTCAATGATGGGGATATGTGGTGGTGGGTGAGCACGCCTCAGTCCTGCGCCTAATACACAGCAAAGGCAGGGATTTAATTATTGTGAACTTTTACAACAATATTGTGGGTCCTAATCAGGATAAGATTGTCCCTGATGTTGAGTGTGCAATAGAAGCAGCAATTGCGCGCTCAAATAACAGAACTGTGATACTATGGGCAGGAGATTTTAACATCAAAGCATGTATTCAAGCCCGAAAGGGGATCTGTGGACATCGTGAAGAGTATCCGGGTGATAATATCTTCTTTAACCATTTCCCACACAGTAACTATGGTAGTGCACTGAACAATCTGGTAGCTAAATTAAATCTGGAGCTACTAGAATGTACCAAGAATAAAAAAAAACAAAAAGTGCCCCACGTTTAGAGGGAGGGACGCCCACTCTAATATTGATCATATTCTGGTGACTAATGGCTCTGTTTACTCCAACGGCTGGGTAATAGAGCAGCCCGTGAGTGACCATAATAGTATCTCAGTGGAACTAATGGGCTGGGGCCCGAAAACAACAGTATATGGCAGGCCCGTGCAAGGGATCACGGCCGAGAGACCAAACGGCATGAGGATCAAATGGACCAAGATAGACCCCAATAAACTGACGAAGGATATCATTTGTATATGTAATACAGAGATTGAATATTGCTTTGCACCAATTGTGACCGTGCCCACCTTACTCTCTAACTTTTCAAAAATAACAAGTACCGTTGAGAACTCTTTGGCTGTAAGAAATAGAAAGCCTAAAAGAATTAAAACTGTGTGGTTTGATAAACAGTGTGCCCAGGCTTTAAAAAATCTAAAAATAGCGCTGGATGATAAACCAAGAGACAAAGAAAGAGTTAGAGAAGGACAAATTAATTATAAATCTGCTTTGGTATCTAGGAAAAATGAGTTGCAAAATGATGCTTGGTATAAACTAGATAGGGCTGCTAAAACCAAAGATCACAAACTATTTTGGGAAATTATTAATGGTCCCTTTTTAAAGAATGATAATATTCCCGAAGTTAGTTCTCATGTTAGCTGCCACGCCTGGATTGTTCATTTCTCAGAGATCTTTAACTCTGATCTTAATTCAGATGGGTTTGCTTTTAATGCATATGCATTATTATGCCTTAAATGGCAGAAAATGCATCTATTCTTAACTTTGGATGAAGTTACAGAGGCAATCAAAAATAGTAAGGGTGGTAAAGCACCCGGGCCTTATGGGGTACCCATGGATTTTTACAAACACGAAATAATCCTATGGGCCCCAATTTTAACACGTTATTTTAATGCTGCAGTGGAAGATACTTTGCCACTGACATGGGGTCAGTCAATTAATGTTCCCCTCCATAAAAAAGGATCTAGGTCTGAGGCCCGAAACTATCGACCCATCTCACTCTTGGACTCGACAGTGTAAATCCTTAGTCGAGTCCTATTAGTGAGATTGGAAGCCTGGGCTGAGGAAAAAAACATCCTATCCCCAGTCCAGTATGGGTTTCGTGGTGGGATGGGTACAATGGAGCAGTGCGTGAACCTGGAACTCATAGTCGGCAAGTACACTAAAGCCAAAGCTGGTAACCTTTACCTGTGCTTTGCCGACTTGAGTTTAGCATTTGACCTGGTGGAACACGCACTGCTCTGGCCTACTTTACTGGAGATGGGCGCCCCCACTGAAATTATCCATCTGCTTGCCCGGATGTGTAACAATCTGTCCAGCAAAGTGAGATTCGGAAGAGATGGTAAATGTGCCCCGTTTTTTAAGATCAGGAGAGGTATTCGGCAACAATGCGTACTTGCCCCTCTACTGTTTTCGCTTTTTATTAATCAGGTCAATCAAATTTTAAGACAGACCAATGTAGATGCACCCACCATTAATGGTAACCCAATCCCAATCCTTTTATATGCGGATGACGCGGTCCTCCTTTCTAGGACATATAATGGACTGCAACATCTAATTAATCAATTCCATCTTTTTATTGAAAATAGGAAGTTGAAAGTTAATAAAGGGAAGACGGTTACATTGGTATGTGGTAAGAAACTAAGAAAATGTAAGCCCTTCCTTTTAGAAGGGGAGAGATTAGAATCTGTCAGCAGTTTCTGTTATTTGGGTATCACCTTTTTAGGAGATGGGAGATGGGTTAATGAACAAAAAAATGTCCTTTTTAAAATGGTTAGGAATACAAGTTCTATTTTTAGATTTGCTGTAAAATTAGGGGGTCGTAGAATTCATGAAATGTTATCTATAGTTAATGCAAGATGTATATCTTCAGCCATATATGGAGCCGGAGTATGGAGATATGATGCCCAGAGTGCCAAACTGATTCAACGTGAGGAAAATGTATTTTTAAAACATTTAATTAGTGCACCGGCTACGGCTTCAACTGAATTAACACACAGGGAACTTAATATGAATCATGTTATTGATTTAATTGTTTTACGTCCTTTGTCCCTTTGGCGCTCAATTTGGGCAAAGGAGGAGACAAAGTTTACCCAGGATGTAATTAATGACTGTATTAAACTTGATCGTCGATCAACTATTCCCTGGTTAAGTCATATACAACATTGGTACAAGTCACTTTATGGCCTAAACATCTTCAAAGACCCTGTAACTAATATTGTACCATCGAAGCGGGAGCTTAAAATCTTATTCCTTAAACATGCAGCTGGAATTAGAGCGGAAAAATATGCAAAACAAAGTACGTTCAATCTCTATCTGGAATATAATATTAATGAAGGCTTCCAAACTTATCTTAGTATTGTTAGTACTAACTCTCACCGTTTTGTATTGACCCGTCTCTGTTTGGGAATTGTGCACCACCTAGTGGCCTTTCCCGTGGTTAAGAAACCCGCCACCTGTCTGTGTCCTTGTAACGGTAAATCTAAACAGAACACTTGTCACTTTATGTTATCCTGTAACTTTTATACTTTTTATAGAAATTTTGTAATGTAATGTAATGTAAAAAGGATTTGTAGAGCGCTGCGTTCACCGGACGGTTTCTTGGCGCTGATCACTAACCCAGGAGGGGACAGAGAGGGGAGAAAGAGGAACTTTATGTATAGGCACCGCGGAAAAGGTGAGTTTTTAGGAGAGACCTAAAGTGAGGGTAGGAAGAGGAAAGTCTGAGGTCCAAAGGTAGAGAGTTCCAGAGTGAGGGGGCCAGAAAGGAGAATCTAAGGCCTCCGTGCTTTTTACGCCTAAACCTAGGTGTCTGGAGGAGGGCGTGATGGGAGGAACGGAGGTGTCTGGCGGGGGCGTACGGGTGAAGAAAAGAGGAGATGAAAGAGGGGCCGATACCGGCCAGGGATTTATGGGTTAGGCAGCCAAGTTTGAACTTGCAGCGTTCCGACACAGGAAGCCAATGAAGGGCTTTGAGGAGGGGACGGACGTGGTGATGTTTTGGCTGACGGTAGATTAGACGGGCGGCCTGATTCTGAATTAACTGAAGTCTCTTTATTTGGTATTGCGGAATGCCTGCGTATAGGGCGTTGGCGTAGTCAATCCGGGAGATGACTAGCGCCAACAACGCCAGGGTGAGAGCTTCAGTGGTCAGGAAGTGAGCTATTTTTCGGATTTTTCTGAGCTGATGGAAGCAGGAGGATACTGTGGCGCTGATCTGATGATTCATGGAAAGATCCTGTGAGATGTAGACCCCCAGGCTTTTTACTTTATCAGCGGGACTAGGGGGGGGCCAAGGGAAAGGGGCCAGAAGGTGGAGTTCCAGGGATTGGCTGGGCCTCCGACAAGAACGAGCTCCGTCTTGTCGGGGTTAAGCTTGAGGTGGTGAGCGCCCATCCAGTTGCTGATATGACAAAGGGTGGACTGGAAGTCCTGGGCCGCTTCCTGCGAGTCAAGGTTGAAGATGAGCTGAATGTCATCTGCATAGTTAAATGCAGTGACATTCCTTCCCCGGAGGGAGCGGATCAGGGGGGTAAGGTATGAATTAAAAATGAGCGGAGACAAAGACGAGCCCTGTGGGACTCCGCAGGTGAGTTTCATCCTATCCGCCGAGAATTGGGAGATTCAAACAGATTGGTGGCGGTTCGTCAGGAAGGAACGAACCCAGTCAAGGGCCATCCCTCCAATACCAGCCTCCTTGACACGGTCGACCAAGATGGAGTGGTCGACCGTGTCAAAGGCTGCCGACAAGTCCAAGAGGATTAAGGCTTGGCTGGTGTTAGAGTCAGCACCTCTGCGGAGTTCCTCCATTACAGAGAGAATGACCGCCTCGGTTGAGTGGGCTGGTCTAAACCCAGCCTGTTGAGGGTCCAGGAAGTTGGAGTCCTCAATAAAGGAACTGAGGATACTGGTGACATATGACTCAAGTACTTTGCTAAGGTTGGGAAGGAGGGAAATGGGACGGAAGTTGGCCATGATCGTAGGGTCGGCGCTGGGTTTCTTCAAGATAGGAACTACTTCCGCGTTCTTAAACTGACTGGGAACCTCACCGAGCAGAAGGGAGTTGTTCAGGAGGGCCAGTGGAGGGGTGGGGCAGGCTGAAAAGGCAGCCCGGAGAATCGCGGGGGGAAGCAATCTGTGGGTGAACCAGAGGAGACTTTATTAAGCAGAATGATGAAGGCTTCTTCTGATATGGGGGGGAACTGAGTCAGAAAAAGAGGGTTGACGGAAGGTGCAGCCTCAGTGAAGGGTATTTGAAACCCATCTTTTTAAAATATGATACGCGTGGTATACAAAAAGCGATGCAACTGATGTTCAATTTTGAGACCCCAGATGTATGTTTACATATGGCCACTTATATTTTAAAATGTATTTCCGTAAGAAAGTCAATTATTATATGAACTTATTCAATAATGCTTTATCATTTTTTAAGTACTTGATATCTGTGCTGCTAAACGTATTGTGTATTTTTGGTAGGATGTTATTGACACCTTGCACTTTATCATGCTAATTTGCACATATATGAATATTGTATAATCGCTGCTATCGTTTCTTTTGAGCACTGAAAGAAGGACATAGCACTTGCACTTTATTATGACGTAGCTTAGACCTTTTAAGCATTTGGTTTTGTGCTGCTAAATGCACATTGCACTTTAGGAACGACAGAATTAACACTTGCACTTTATCAGGCTACTTTGCACACATGTCAATATCAGATGAATGCCGCTATATTGTAGTGTACGTAGAAATAATTCTATAATTATTTGTGCTTTACTTTTGATAAAATTTTGTACATATTTTAGCGGAAACATGCTCTTAAAAACCTGATATATATGTATGTTGTTTTGTTACTATGTCTGTTGCTATATGGTTGTATTTTTACATACCGAATAAAGCATCTTTTGGCTTTGACTTTGACTTTATAAGCAAGTTTTATCAATCAAGAGGACTCAATTAGAAGATTCATCCAGAAGACAATCTTCAGAGAAAATAAAAAATGCTCCTGATAATGCACCTGTGCTTCCTGTTTTTTTGCAGGATAACTTGAATGGACTCTTGTGCAAAGGTTTTTAGTTTCTGGCAACAAATGCATTACATCATCAAATTCTTAAGTTCAGGTGGGATATTTGCAACCATTGATGCTTGCATTGGTGGTGCTCTTGCTTCAGAAGAAGTGCTGGGAGCAGAGCCCTGCTCCTCTGATGATCTTTTTATTACAGCTTTACTCCAATTGTTTGGGTGTATATTCTGGACATGGCATTCCATGCTATAAGTTCCAAACTGTACTGTGTCTGTGGATTCCCTCTTGAAAGTACTGTGTGACAGATTTTACATGTGACAAAAGGCGCATTTACCTTTTTCTCTCTTTCTGGGTTATTTTTAAATTTCCGTACTATGGACTCTCTCTGTGTTCTAGGGGTTTCAGGAACAAACTCTTCTGAAGATGAAGTAGAAGAATGAACTTTTTACACAAAACAATTGTTGCATCTGTGGTTCCTGTTCTTCTGCAAAATTACAATGGGCTGTTGTCCGAAGACTACCAATTTATTGCAATGTATGCATTGCATCATTACATTCTTCAGTTCTGGCTGAATGTTCGTCACCATTGAAGATGGCATTGGTGGTACTCTGGTTCTTGCTGTAGATGTACTAGGAGAAGAGTCCTGCTCCTGACATCTTCACACCACAGCTCTACTCCAATTGTTGGGGTGTATATTTTTTACATGGCGTTCGATGCTGAGGGTTCCGAATGAATATTTCTTATTAGGATTTCCTCTAGATAACACTGTGTCACAGATCTTGCAGGTGACCAGTGGTGCATTTACTTTCTTCTGATGTTCTGGAAAGCTGAAAAACTTCCAGACTAGAAAAAAGGTGTTGCTTCTCTGAAAGCCAAAGAAGAATGATCAACATGGGAGGGGTCTTTCAAGAATTAGAGTAGGAAGTATTATAAACCAATAAAATCTTTTGTTATAAAGTTATATATGTTTTTTAAATGTTTAAAATAAACATGTTCTTTATTATCCCAGTTAATATGCTCCTTTATATTGTACAATGAATATGTAGATATAATGATTTAGCACCCTCGTGAAATTTATAATTGTTTAAATAAAGTTATGTATGTTGTTTTAAAGTTTAAAATAAACATGTTCTTTATTATCCCAGGTAATATGTTCCTTTATATTTTGTAATGAATACGTAGATATAACGATTTAAAGTTTAAAAACTTTCGTAGGTAAATATTAAATTCCTGTGTACATGCATACCTGTGCATGCACATTTGTGCCATGTGGCACACATACATGTCGTAAGACCATGTATGCGTGTGACATGGCACACAAGTCAGAATCAGGGGTGCAACAGGCTGTCAAAGTGACAACCTGCCTCCCTTGTCAATTCAGTAATTTTATTGATTCGGTATTTACTGATTTGGTAATTGCCATTGATTCCTATTGGCCTCAAGACTTATAGGAATCAATGGCAATTACCAAATCGGTAAATACCGATTCAGTAAAATGACTGTATTATACAGATTTTGTAATTTCAAAAGAGAAATTACCTACATCCAAATGACCTACTCTTAAATATTGAAGTGGTATGATTTGGTATTTATGAGTAGGTAAATCGAGATTACGTACATTTAGCCTCTTGAGTTGTAATATTTTTATATACATATGTTAAATTTCATTGTTTTGGAAGAAGTACAATATACTATAGGTAAACAGCTTATAGGTTTATGCTGTACCACATCCTTCTAGTTTTGCACTTTGACATTCAGTATGACAAACTTTTACATACAAACATAAAAATGTAGTTCTTTTTTTAACCAGTAGAGGTAGTTGTAAAAAGAACTGTTTGGTACGCACCCTTACAAGATTTGTAATTGCTTAAATAAAGTTATATATGTTTTTTAAAAGTTGCTTAAATAAAGTTATATATGTTGTTTAAAAGTTGCTTAAATAAAGTTATATATGTTGTTTAAAAATTAAAATTCCATCAATACCACCAAGAGAGAGAGGGCATGAGTCGGCACTCCTGTACCCCAGTCAAATTTGAAAGCAACAACAGAGGAGTGACTAAGTGGAAAATTAAATAGTGCTCAAAAAATTATATTGTACTAGTGGTGAGTTAGGGTCCTTCAAAAAAAGAGAGGATTTTTCCCTTCCCCTTACGATTTACTTGGGTGATCATTTCACTCAGGAGGTATCCTCCTAAGAGGGGACCTCTTTGGGTACTCACAGGGAGATAGAAAGAAAATACTTCATGCATGTGCTTGTGGGTGTATGGAGGATGTTCCATGCATGCAACCACATGCACAATACGGAGTTAAAAAATAGACATCACAATATAATTTTTTGAGCACTATTTAATTTTCCACTTAGTCACTCCTCTGTTGTTGCTTGAAAATTAAAATAAACATGTTCTTTATTATCCCAGATAATGTGTACTTTTATATTGTACAATGAATATGTAGATATAACGATAAAACTTTCGGGTGTAAAAAATGAATTGCTGTGTACATGCACATCTGTGCATGTACATTTGTGCCATGTGGCAGACATACATGTCGTAAGACCATGTATGTGTGTGACATGGCACACAAGTCAGAATCAGGGGTGCAACAGCCTGTCAAAGTGACAACCTGTCCCCTTTGACAATTCGGTAATTTTACAGAATTGCTATTTACTGATTCAGTAATTGCCATTGATTCCCATTGGCCTCAAGGCCCATAGGAATCAATGGCATTTACTGAATTGGTAAATACCGATTCGGTAAAATGACTGAATTAAACAGATTCGGTCATTTTAAAAGACAAATTACCTACATCCCATTTACTTACTCTTAAATATTGAAGTGTTATGATTTGGGACGCGGTGTTGGTAGGCAATTACCGGACGGTAACGGCTGAATTTGGCCGTTGCTGACCGGTAAATGCCTTTTCCTATGTAGGAGGCATTTATTTACAGATTTGGTATTTTTACCGATTCTGTATTTACCGAATCGGTAAAATTACTGAATCGGTATATACAGACTCAGTAAAAATACCAAATCTGTCAATTCTATTGTAGGTAGCACTGTTGACAGTGCTAGAGCCGTCTAAGAATTCGTTATTTACCACCCAATACAATTGGGTGGTAAATAAGGAATTCCAGTGTACATGCAGCCATGTGGCACACATACATGCTCTAAGGGCATGCATGTGTATCAATTGCACACAAGCCAAAAACAGGGGTGCTATAGGGTGTCAAAGTGACACCCTTTCCCCCTGGCAGGATTCGGTATTTACTGATTCGGTAATTACCGAATCGATATTTGCCATTGATTCCTATGGGCTTCAAAGTCCATAGGAATCAATGGCAAATACAGATTTGGTAATTATCGAATCGGTAATTAACGAATTTTACTGAATCAGTAATTAATTCGGTAAAAATACGTACATCTCCATTGCCAGTTCTTAAATACCGAATCAGTATGATTCGGTATTTAAGAAGTGGTAATCTGGGATTACCTACATCGGGCCCTCGTTATTTATGAGTAGGTAAATTGAGAATACGTACATCTGGCCCATTGAGTTGTAACATATTTATATACATATGTTACATTTCAGTGCTTTGGAAGTAGTACAGTTTACTATAGGTAAACAACTTATAGGTTTATGCTGTACCACATCCTTATAGTTTTGCACTTTGACATTCACTATGACAAACTTTACAATACAAACATAGAAATTTAGTTCTTTCTTTAACCAGTAGAGGTAGTTCTAAAAAGAACTGTAAAAACGTAGATAAATGAACTTTTTACACAAAATAATTGTTCAACAGGAACAAACTATGAAATTGAAAGAAAAAAATGATTTGCTGCATCTGTGGTTCCTGTTCTTCTGTAAAATTACTTCAATGGACTGTTGTCCAAAGGCTACCAATTGACTGCAATGTATGCATTGCATCATTACATTTTTCAGTTCTGGCTGAATGTTCGCCACCATTAAAGATGGCATTGGTGGTACTCCGGTTGTTGCTGTAGATGTACTAGGAGAAGAGTCCTCCTCCTGAGACCTTGGCACCACAGCTCTACTCCAATTGTTGGGGTGTATATTTTTTACATGGCGTTCCATGCTTTGGGTTCCAAATGAATATTTCTTATTTGGATTTCCTTTTGATAACACTGTGTCACAGATCTTGCAGGTGACCAGTGGTGCATTTACCTTCTTTTGATGTTCTGGAAAGCTGAAAATTTTCCAGACCATGGACTCCTTCTTCTTACTTGGGTGAGGGTCCTCTTCAACAACGTCTTCATTAGAAGAATGGTCAGAGTCTGGATGTTCAGCCATTTGGGAGTATTTTTCTGTAGCTAGGAGCTGTAGAAAAAAGGTGCTGCTTCTCTGAAAGCCAAAGAAGAATGCTGAACATGGGAGGGGTCTTTAACAATTGGAGTAGGAAGTATTATAAACCAATTAAATCTTTTGTTTTGAGGTCACATGATTGGACGTAAGCTTACGGAGCGCTTATGTTGCGTTTACGGAGTGCTTACGTAAGCTTACGGTGCATTTACGCTCTATTTATGGAGCGCTGATGTCATCTTACGATGCGTTTACGTATTACGCACCCACGCGAGATTTATAATTGCCTAACGTTATATATGGTCTTTAAAATTTTAAACTAACATGTTCTTTATTATCCCAGATAATGTGTGCCTTTATATTGTGCAATGAATACGTAGATATAAAGATTTCAAGTTTATAAAACTTTCAGGGTTAAGAGCTCGAAGCTTTTATGGTGCGCGGATGTGCTCTTACGTTGCTCAACGTGCACGTGCGACGTACCCTCGCGAGATTTGTTACTACTCCAAAAAGTAATATACTGTTGTTAAATGTTTTTAAAAAACATTTTCTACATTTAAGCAGATATTGTCTACCTTTAAAATCTACATTAAAAACGTAGATATTATGTTTTAGAAACTTAAAAAATTTGTCAGGGTAAGAGCTCAGAGTGTTTACAGTGTGCGGACCATGTAATCAAATAAAAAAAAAACTTGAAAATAAAAATTATATATATAATATTTTAAATATATATATGCACTGAATAAACCATAGGTTTCAAGCCTTACATAGTTAGGTATTAGCATTAAAAAACACCTTGCAAATTCACAAAAAAAAACATAGGTTTCAGGTCATATATAGTTAGGTATTAGCATTTAAAAAACCTTGCAAATTCACTGAAAAAACCATAGGTTTCAGGTCATATATAGTTAGGAATTAGCATTTAAAAAACCTTGCAAATTCACTGAAAAAACCATAGGTTTCAAGTCATATATAGTTAGGAATTAGCATTTAAAAAACCATTGAAATTGCTCCTATATAGTTAGTATTTCGCGCACCTGCAATCCACTGCTGATGATGTCACATATTACATCATTCATGTGAATATATATATACATATACAATATAGCTATAATATAAATACAAAAATAAATTATATGTAATAAGTTAAAACATTAAAATAAATATTTGTTTGCAAAATAATATTTTACTCTACATTAAATATAGCATTACTGGAAACATTGCATAGCGTAGGGGATGAAATAACTATTTCCACTCCATCGAGTGGTACACTAGGGAAAGTGTTGGATAGTGGTAGGGTAAAAATTACTATTCCCACTCCAGTGACTGCAGCAGTAGGGAAAGTGTTGGATAGCGGGTGGGTAAAAATACTATTCCCACTCCAGTGATTGCAACAGTAGGGACACTGTTGGATAGCAGGTGTGAATGATGAACTATTCCCAGTGCCCCAAGTGTAGTAGTAGGTAAAGTGTTGGATACCGTAGGGAATAATTTAGTATACCCACTCCTGCAATATAATTAACATTAATTAACAAGTAAATTTTTTTTCCCAAATTGATTTACTTCTCACCATTTTCCCCGATAAATGTCACCTACAATATTGTGAAATATTAATGAATTAACATAAATTTGTTTTAATTAATTATTAACAAATTAAAATTAACAATAAAATAATAACCATCAAATCTAAATGAATTCACAAAATCAACACTATAAAAAAACTATTAATAAATATTATATGAAAAGTAATAAAAATTCCATTAAATCTAAAGTACTTCCTACCCTACTCCCCTATCAACCCTCATCCCACTCCTAATAAATGTACATCATTAACATATTTACAAATTCATTATTAATAATTATTATTTAATTAGTTACTAATTAATAAAACATTAACAATTCACATAATTACCAATTAATTATTAATTGTTGTTAATCAATGTATAATCATTAATAATACATTAATTGACTTTATTAACAATATAAATGATTAAATACTAAATTATTAATTAATAAAATAATTAATTAATTTCAATTAAATTATTTCCCAC
Organism: Lissotriton vulgaris; assembly: GCF_964263255.1. NCBI lineage: Eukaryota > Metazoa > Chordata > Amphibia > Caudata > Salamandridae > Lissotriton > Lissotriton vulgaris. Next base: position 2,216 of record NW_028247654.1, on the reverse strand, counting down.
CCTATTCCCCATAAACCCACAACCCACTACAGAATTAAATTGTGCAAAAAATAATTAACATAAATTAATTATTTCTACATTTTTCTAAAAAAACATATTATAATTATATTACTTCCCACCCTATTTCTCTATAAACCCTCAACCTGCTACGGATTTAAATTACACAAAAATTCATACATACCTTAAACACATATACTAACACTTTAAACACTATATAAAATCGATATTTTATCAAATATATTATGACTGTCGATATTAATAACATTTATATTATTAAAAACAATATTTATTACCTGCATTTCGATATTCTGCACCACTATATTTTTGTAAGTTGATATTATGTCCATTCTGTAGTTTAAACTCAGTTTTTTGCCATATCGATATTAAAATTCGATATTCTGATTGATTACCTTCGGAACTGTGCTTAAGGTTTGCTCAATAGTGTGAAGGAGGGCAAAGTATGTGTGCAAATTAAACAACATTCATCTGCCCAGTTTAAACCTGACTGGTCGGGGCACACTATGTTCGGGAGCAATGGGAGCATTCTTTAAGCGATCAGTTTAGCCAGGATTTTACTGTCCATATTAATCATTGACAATCAATCAATCAATCAAAGACATTTATAGAGCGCGCTACCTACCCGTAGGGTCTCGAGGCGCTTTGGGGGGGGGGTGCCGCTACTGCTCGAACAGCCAGGTCTTGAGCTTCTTCCTGAAGGAGAGGTGGTCTTGGGTCAGGCGCAGGTCGGCCGGGAGGGAGTTCCAGGTCTTGGCGGCCAGGTAGGAGAAGGACCTTCCTCCTGTGGTGGCTCTGCGGATGCGTGGGACGGCGGCGAGGGCGTGGCTGGCGGATCGGAGGTGGCGTTTGGGAGCGTAGAAGTTGAGTCGGTTGTTGAGGTAGCTCGGGCCTTGGTCGTGGAGAGCTTTGTGTGCATGGGTGAGGAGGCGGAAGGTGATTCTCTTGTTGACCGGGAGCCAGTGCAGGTCTCTTAGGTGTCCGGAGATGTGGCTGTGTCGTGGGATGTCGAGGATGAGTCTGGCTGAGGCGTTCTGGATGCGCTGGAGCCTCTTCTGGATCTTGGCGGTGGTTCCGGCGTAGAGTGCGTTGCCGTAGTCCAGTCGGCTGGTGACGAGGGCCTGGGTGACGGTCTTCCTGGTCTCTGTGGGGATCCACCAGAAGATCTTCCGCAGCATGCGCAGGATGTTGAAGCATGACGAGGAGACGGCGTTGACTTGCCTGGTCATGGAGAGGGAGGAGTCCAAGATGAAACCCAGGTTGCGTGCGTGGTCCGTCGGTTTGGGTGCGGTGCCCAGGGCGGGGGGCCACCAGGAGTCGTCCCAGGCGGAGGGCGAGGAGCCCAGGATGAGGACCTCCGTCTTATCTGTGTTCAGCTTCAGGCGGCTCGTCGTCATCCACTCGGCTACCTCTCTCATCCCTTCGTGCAGGTTGGCTCTGGCGGCGGCGGGGTCGTTGGTCAGGGAGAGGATCAGCTGGGTGTCGTCGGCGTAGGAGATTATGTTGAGGTTGTGTTGGCGTGCGATGGCCGCGAGGGGGCTCATGTAGACGTTGAAGAGAGTCGGGCTCAGTGAGGATCCTTGAGGGACGCCTCAGATGACTTTGGTGGCCTCTGACTTGTACGGTGGTAGGCGGACTCTTTGTGTTCTTCCGTCGAGAAAGGAGACGATCCATTCCAGCGCCTTCTCCTGGATTCCGACGTTGCTGAGGCGCTGAACTAGGGTGCGGTGGCAGACCGTGTTGAAAGCCGCGGAGAGGTCTAGGAGGATGAGGGCCGCTGTTTCCCCGTTGTCCATCAGGGCTCGGATGTCGTCGGTGGCGGCGATGAGGGCGGTCTCGGTGCTGTGGTTGGCACGGAAACCGGACTGCGATGGGTCGAGGGATCCATTCGTCTCGAGGAAGGTGGCCAGCTGTTTGTTGACGGTCTTCTCGATGACTTTGGCAGGAAACGGGAGGAGCGAGATGGGACGGTAATTCTTGAGTTTGGTGGGGTCTGCTGTAGGTTTCTTCAGTAGAGCGCTGAGTTCGGCGTGCTCCCAGCTCTCGGGGAAGGTGGCGGTGTCGAATGAGGTGTTGATGATGTCCCGCAGGTGGGGTGGTAAGAGTTGCAGCATCGGGGTTCATTATCCCTTTTTAGAATTGTCATGATCAGTGCCTCTCTCATGGATGGTGGACAGCAGCAAATGATTCCTCAGACATTG
>NW_028247653.1:0-109252 GCF_964263255.1 Lissotriton vulgaris | reverse complement strand
CATTTTGAATCATTTTTGTAGAGTCCAAAAAATCAATTTTCTGATGAAAAACGATGACCCCGGACCAGTCGAACGTTGAAAAATGGTCAATATGATGAAATTTTAACATTTAATCTTTTGACTTTAAAATGACGGTTGGATGTGAGTTATTACTTTTTCAACTAAATAAGTGTGTTTAAAGTCATTTCTGTGCCTGAAATTGGTCAAAATTGAAGATTTTGAGTAAGCAAAACTCTGTAAAAATGCAGTTTTGGTCACTGTGAGGGTTTAAAAAGTGGTTATTCAACATGAGGCCCGATCAAAATGACATTTTGAATCATTTTTGGTAGAGTCCAAAAATCAATTTTCTGATGAAAAACGATGACCCCGGACCAGTCGAACGTTGAAAAAATGGTCAATATTGATGAAATTTTAACATTTAATCTTTTGACTTTAAATGACGGTTGGATGTGAGTTATTACTTTTTCAACTAAAATAAGTGTGTTTAAAGTCATTTCTGTGCCTGAAATTGGTCAAAATTGAAGATTTTGAGTAAGCAAAACTCTGTAAAAATGGCAGTTTTGGTCACTGTGAGGGTTTAAAAAGTGGTTATTCAACATGAGGCCCGATCAAAATGACATTTTGAATCATTTTTGGTAGAGTCCAAAAAATCAATTTTCTGATGAAAAACGATGACCCCGGACCAGTTGAACGTTGAAAAAATGGTCAATATTGATGAAATTTTAACATTTAATCTTTTGACTTTAAATGACGGTTGGATGTGAGTTATTACTTTTTCAACTAAAATAAGTGTGTTTAAAGTCATTTCTGTGCCTGAAATTGGTCAAAATTGAAGATTTTGAGTAAGCAAAACTCTGTAAAAATGGCAGTTTTGGTCACTGTGAGGGTTTAAAAAGTGGTTATTCAACATGAGGCCGATCCAAAATGACATTTTGAATCATTTTTGGTAGAGTCCAAAAATCAATTTTCTGATGAAAAACGATGACCCCGGGACCAGTCGAACGTTGAAAAAATGGTCAATATTGATGAAATTTTAACATTTAATCTTTTGACTTTAAATGACGGTTGGATGTGAGTTATTACTTTTTCAACTAAAATAAGTGTGTTTAAAGTCATTTCTGTGCCTGAAATTGGTCAAAATTGAAGATTTTGAGTAAGCAAAACTCTGTAGAAATGGCAGTTTTGGTCACTGTGAGGGTTTAAAAAGTGGTTATTCAACATGAGGCCCGATCCAAAATGACATTTTGAATCATTTTTGGTAGAGTCCAAAAAATCAATTTTCTGATGAAAAACGATGACCCCGGACCAGTCGAACGTTGAAAAAATGGTCAATATTGATGAAATTTTAACATTTAATCTTTTGACTTTAAATGACGGTTGGATGTGAGTTATTACTTTTTCAACTAAAATAAGTGTGTTTAAAGTCATTTCTGTGCCTGAAATTGGTCAAAATTGAAGATTTTGAGTAAGCAAAACTCTGTAAAAATGGCAGTTTTGGTCACTGTGAGGGTTTAAAAAGTGGTTATTCAACATGAGGCCCGATCCAAATGACATTTTGAATCATTTTTGGTAGAGTCCAAAAAATCAATTTTCTGATGAAAAACGATGATCCCTGGACCAGTCGAACGTTGAAAAAATGGTCAATATTGATGAAATTTTAACATTTAATCTTTTGACTTTAAATGACGGTTGGATGTGAGTTATTACTTTTTCAACTAAAATAAGTGTGTTTAAAGTCATTTCTGTGCCTGAAATTGGTCAAAATTGAAGATTTTGAGTAAGCAAAACTCTGTAAAAATGGCAGTTTTGGTCACTGTGAGGGTTTAAAAAGTGGTTATTCAACATGAGGCCCGATCCAAATGACATTTTGAATCATTTTTGGTAGAGTCCAAAAATCAATTTTCTGATGAAAAACGATGACCCCGGACCAGTCGAACGTTGAAAAATGGTCAATATTGATGAAATTTTAACATTTAATCTTTTGACTTTAAATGACGGTTGGATGTGAGTTATTACTTTTTCAACTAAAATAAGTGTGTTTAAAGTCATTTCTGTGCCTGAAATTGGTCAAAATTGAAGATTTTGAGTAAGCAAAACTCTGTAAAAATGGCAGTTTTGGTCACTGTGAGGGTTTAAAAAGTGGTTATTCAACATGAGGCCCGATCCAAATGACATTTTGAATCATTTTTGGTAGAGTCCAAAAAATCAATTTTCTGATGAAAAACGATGACCCCGGACCAGTCGAACGTTGAAAAAATGGTCAATATTGATGAAATTTTAACATTTAATCTTTTGACTTTAAATGACGGTTGGATGTGAGTTATTACTTTTTCAACTAAAATAAGTGTGTTTAAAGTCATTTCTGTGCCTGAAATTGGTCAAAATTGAAGATTTTGAGTAAGCAAAACTCTGTAAAAATGGCAGTTTTGGTCACTGTGAGGGTTTAAAAAGTGGTTATTCAACATGAGGCCCGATCCAAATGACATTTTGAATCATTTTTGGTAGAGTCCAAAAAAATCCATTTTCTGATGAAAAACGATGACCCCGGACCAGTCGAACGTTGAAAAAATGGTCAATATTGATGAAATTTTAACATTTAATCTTTTGACTTTAAATGACGGTTGGATGTGAGTTATTACTTTTTCAACTAAAATAAGTGTGTTTAAAGTCATTTCTGTGCCTGAAATTGGTCAAAATTGAAGATTTTGAGTAAGCAAAACTCTGTAAAAATGGCAATTTTGGTCACTGTGAGGGTTTAAAAAGTGGTTATTCAACATGAGGCCCGATCCAAATGACATTTTGAATCATTTTTGGTAGAGTCCAAAAAATCAATTTTCTGATGAAAAACGATGACCCCGGACCAGTCGAACGTTGAAAAAATGGTCAATATTGATGAAATTTTAACATTTAATCTTTTGACTTTAAATGACGGTTGGATGTGAGTTATTACTTTTTCAACTAAAATAAGTGTGTTTAAAGTCATTTCTGTGCCTGAAATTGGTCAAAATTGAAGATTTTGAGTAAGCAAAACTCTGTAAAAATGGCAGTTTTGGTCACTGTGAGGGTTTAAAAAGTGGTTATTCAACATGAGGCCCGATCCAAATGACATTTTGAATCATTTTTGGTAGAGTCCAAAAAATCAATTTTCTGATGAAAAACGATGACCCCGGGACCAGTCGAACGTTGAAAAAATGGTCAATATTGATGAAATTTTAACATTTAATCTTTTGACTTTAAATGACGGTTGGATGTGAGTTATTACTTTTTCAACTAAAATAAGTGTGTTTAAAGTCATTTCTGTGCCTGAAATTGGTCAAAATTGAAGATTTTGAGTAAGCAAAACTCTGTAAAAATGGCAGTTTTGGTCACTGTGAGGGTTTAAAAAGTGGTTATTCAACATGAGGCCCGATCCAAAATGACATTTTGAATCATTTTTGGTAGAGTCCAAAAATCAATTTTCTGATGAAAAACGATGACCCCGGACCAGTCGAACGTTGAAAAAATGGTCAATATTGATGAAATTTTAACATTTAATCTTTTGACTTTAAATGACGGTTGGATGTGAGTTATTACTTTTTCAACTAAAATAAGTGTGTTTAAAGTCATTTCTGTGCCTGAAATTGGTCAAAATTGAAGATTTTGAGTAAGCAAAACTCTGTAAAAATGGCAATTTTGGTCACTGTGAGGGTTTAAAAAGTGGTTATTCAACATGAGGCCCGATCCAAATGACATTTTGAATCATTTTTGGTAGAGTCCAAAAAATCAATTTTCTGATGAAAAACGATGACCCCGGACCAGTCGAACGTTGAAAAAATGGTCAATATTGATGAAATTTTAACATTTAATCTTTTGACTTTAAATGACGGTTGGATGTGAGTTATTACTTTTTCAACTAAAATAAGTGTGTTTAAAGTCATTTCTGTGCCTGAAATTGGTCAAAATTGAAGATTTTGAGTAAGCAAAACTCTGTAAAAATGGCAATTTTGGTCACTGTGAGGGTTTAAAAAGTGGTTATTCAACATGAGGCCCGATCCAAATGACATTTTGAATCATTTTTGGTAGAGTCCAAAAAATCCATTTTCTGATGAAAAACGATGACCCCGGACCAGTGGAACGTTGAAAAAATGGTCAATATTGATGAAATTTTAACATTTAATCTTTTGACTTTAAATGACGGTTGGATGTGAGTTATTACTTTTTCAACTAAAATAAGTGTGTTTAAAGTCATTTCTGTGCCTGAAATTGGTCAAAATTGAAGATTTTGAGTAAGCAAAACTCTGTAAAAATTGCAGTTTTGGTCACTGTGAGGGATTAAAAAGTGGTTATTCAACATGAGGCCCGATCCAAATGACATTTTGAATCATTTTTGGTAGAGTCCAAAAAATCAATTTTCTGATGAAAACCGATGACCCCGGACCAGTCGAACGTTGAAAAAATGGTCAATATTGATGAAATTTTAACATTTAATCTTTTGACTTTAAATGACGGTTGGATGTGAGTTATTACTTTTTCAACTAAAATAAGTGTGTTTAAAGTCATTTCTGTGCCTGAAATTGGTCAAAATTGAAGAGTTTGAGTAAGCAAAACTCTGTAAAAATTGCAGTTTTGGTCACTGTGAGGGTTTAAAAAGTGGTTATTCAACATGAGGCCCGATCCAAATGACATTTTGAATCATTTTTGGTAGAGTCCAAAAAATCAATTTTCTGATGAAAAACGATGACCCCGGACCAGTCGAACGTTGAAAAAATGGTCAATATTGATGAAATTTTAACATTTAATCTTTTGACTTTAAATGACGGTTGGATGTGAGTTATTACTTTTTCAACTAAAATAAGTGTGTTTAAAGTCATTTCTGTGCCTGAAATTGGTCAAAATTGAAGATTTTGAGTAAGCAAAACTCTGTAAAAATGGCAGTTTTGGTCACTGTGAGGGTTTAAAAAGTGGTTATTCAACATGAGGACCGATCCAAATGACATTTTGAATCATTTTTGGTAGAGTCCAAAAATCAATTTTCTGATGAAAAACGATGACCCCGGAGCAGTCGAACGTTGAAAAAATGGTCAATATTGATGAAATTTTAACATTTAATCTTTTGACTTTAAATGACGGTTGGATGTGAGTTATTACTTTTTCAACTAAAATAAGTGTGTTTAAAGTCATTTCTGTGCCTGAAATTGGTCAAAATTGAAGATTTTGAGTAAGCAAAACTCTGTAGAAATGGCAGTTTTGGTCACTGTGAGGGTTTAAAAAGTGGTTATTCAACATGAGGCCCGATCCAAATGACATTTTGAATCATTTTTGGTAGAGTCCAAAAAATCAATTTTCTGATGAAAAACGATGACCCCGGACCAGTCGAACGTTGAAAAAATGGTCAATATTGATGAAATTTTAACATTTAATCTTTTGACTTTAAATGACGGTTGGATGTGAGTTATTACTTTTTCAACTAAAATAAGTGTGTTTAAAGTCATTTCTGTGCCTGAAATTGGTCAAAATTGAAGATTTTGAGTAAGCAAAACTCTGTAAAAATGGCAATTTTGGTCACTGTGAGGGTTTAAAAAGTGGTTATTCAACATGAGGCCCGATCCAAATGACATTTTGAATCATTTTTGGTAGAGTCCAAAAAATCAATTTTCTGATGAAAAACGATGACCCCGGACCAGTCGGACGTTGAAAAAATGGTCAATATTGATGAAATTTTAACATTTAATCTTTTGACTTTAAATGACGGTTGGATGTGAGTTATTACTTTTTCAACTAAAATAAGTGTGTTTAAAGTCATTTCTGTGCCTGAAATTGGACAAAATTGAAGATTTTGAGTAAGCAAAACTCTGTAAAAATGGCAGTTTTGGTCTCTGTGAGGGTTTAAAAAGTGGTTATTCAACATGAGGCCCGATCCAAATGACATTTTGAATCATTTTTGGTAGAGCCCAAAAAATCCATTTTCTGATGAAAAACGATGATCCCGGACCAGTCGAACGTTGAAAAAATGGTCAATATTGATGAAATTTTAACATTTAATCTTTTGACTTTAAATGACGGTTGGATGTGAGTTATTACTTTTTCAACTAAAATAAGTGTGTTTAAAGTCATTTCTGTGCCTGAAATTGGTCAAAATTGAAGATTTTGAGTAAGCAAAACTCTGTAAAAATGGCAGTTTTGGTCACTGTGAGGGTTTAAAAAGTGGTTATTCAACATGAGGCCCGATCAAAATGACATTTTGAATCATTTTTGGTAGAGTCCAAAAAATCAATTTTCTGATGAAAAACGATGACCCCGGACCAGTCGAACATTGAAAAAATGGTCAATATTGATGAAATTTTAACATTTAATCTTTTGACTTTAAATGACGGTTGGATGTGAGTTATTACTTTTTCAACTAAAATAAGTGTGTTTAAAGTCCTTTCTGTGCCTGAAATTGGTCAAAATTGAAGATTTTGAGTAAGCAAAACTGTAAAAATGGCAGTTTTGGTCACTGTGAGGGTTTAAAAAGTGGTTATTCAACATGAGGCCCGATCAAAATGACATTTTGAATCATTTTTGGTAGAGTCCAAAAAATCAATTTTCTGATGAAAAACGATGACCATGGACCAGTTGAACGTTGAAAAAATGGTCAATATTGATGAAATTTTAACATTTAATCTTTTGACTTTAAATGACGGTTGGATGTGAGTTATTACTTTTTCAACTAAAATAAGTGTGTTTAAAGTCATTTCTGTGCCTGAAATTGGTCAAAATTGAAGATTTTGAGTAAGCAAAACTCTGTAAAAATTGCAGTTTTGGTCACTGTGAGGGTTTAAAAAGTGGTTATTCAACATGAGGCCAGATCCAAATGACATTTTGAATCATTTTTGGTAGAGTCCAAAAAATCAATTTTCTGATGAAAAACGATGACCCCGGACCAGTCGAACGTTGAAAAAATGGTCAATATTGATGAAATTTTAACATTTAATCTTTTGACTTTAAATGACGGTTGGATGTGAGTTATTACTTTTTCAACTAAAATAAGTGTGTTTAAAGTCATTTCTGTGCCTGAAATTGGTCAAAATTGAAGATTTTGAGTAAGCAAAACTCTGTAAAAATGGCAGTTTTGGTCACTGTGAGGGTTTAAAAAGTGGTTATTCAACATGAGGCCCGATCCAAATGACATTTTGAATCATTTTTGGTAGAGTCCAAAAATCAATTTTCTGATGAAAAACGATGACCCCGGAGCAGTCGAACGTTGAAAAAATGGTCAATATTGATGAAATTTTAACATTTAATCTTTTGACTTTAAATGACGGTTGGATGTGAGTTATTACTTTTTCAACTAAAATAAGTGTGTTTAAAGTCATTTCTGTGCCTGAAATTGGTCAAAATTGAAGATTTTGAGTAAGCAAAACTCTGTAGAAATGGCAGTTTTGGTCACTGTGAGGGTTTAAAAAGTGGTTATTCAACATGAGGCCCGATCCAAATGACATTTTGAATCATTTTTGGTAGAGTCCAAAAAATCAATTTTCTGATGAAAAACGATGACCCCGGACCAGTCGAACGTTGAAAAAATGGTCAATATTGATGAAATTTTAACATTTAATCTTTTGACTTTAAATGACGGTTGGATGTGAGTTATTACTTTTTCAACTAAAATAAGTGTGTTTAAAGTCATTTCTGTGCCTGAAATTGGTCAAAATTGAAGATTTTGAGTAAGCAAAACTCTGTAAAAATGGCAATTTTGGTCACTGTGAGGGTTTAAAAAGTGGTTATTCAACATGAGGCCCGATCCAAATGACATTTTGAATCATTTTTGGTAGAGTCCAAAAAATCAATTTTCTGATGAAAAACGATGACCCCGGACCAGTCGAACGTTGAAAAAATGGTCAATATTGATGAAATTTTAACATTTAATCTTTTGACTTTAAATGACGGTTGGATGTGAGTTATTACTTTTTCAACTAAAATAAGTGTGTTTAAAGTCATTTCTGTGCCTGAAATTGGTCAAAATTGAAGATTTTGAGTAAGCAAAACTCTGTAGAAATGGCAGTTTTGGTCACTGTGAGGGTTTAAAAAGTGGTTATTCAACATGAGGCCCGATCCAAATGACATTTTGAATCATTTTTGGTAGAGTCCAAAAAATCAATTTTCTGATGAAAAACGATGACCCCGGACCAGTCGAACGTTGAAAAAATGGTCAATATTGATGAAATTTTAACATTTAATCTTTTGACTTTAAATGACGGTTGGATGTGAGTTATTACTTTTTCAACTAAAATAAGTGTGTTTAAAGTCATTTCTGTGCCTGAAATTGGTCAAAATTGAAGATTTTGAGTAAGCAAAACTCTGTAAAAATGGCAGTTTTGGTCACTGTGAGGGTTTAAAAAGTGGTTATTCAACATGAGGCCCGATCAAAATGACATTTTGAATCATTTTTGGTAGAGTCCAAAAAATCAATTTTCTGATGAAAAACGATGACCCCGGACCAGTCGAACGTTGAAAAAATGGTCAATATTGATGAAATTTTAACATTTAATCTTTTGACTTTAAATGACGGTTGGATGTGAGTTATTACTTTTTCAACTAAAATAAGTGTGTTTAAAGTCATTTCTGTGCCTGAAATTGGTCAAAATTGAAGATTTTGAGTAAGCAAAACTGTAAAAATGGCAGTTTTGGTCACTGTGAGGGTTTAAAAAGTGGTTATTCAACATGAGGCCCGATCAAAATGACATTTTGAATCATTTTTGGTAGAGTCCAAAAAATCAATTTTCTGATGAAAAACGATGACCATGGACCAGTTGAACGTTGAAAAAATGGTCAATATTGATGAAATTTTAACATTTAATCTTTTGACTTTAAATGACGGTTGGATGTGAGTTATTACTTTTTCAACTAAAATAAGTGTGTTTAAAGTCATTTCTGTGCCTGAAATTGGTCAAAATTGAAGATTTTGAGTAAGCAAAACTCTGTAAAAATTGCAGTTTTGGTCACTGTGAGGGTTTAAAAAGTGGTTATTCAACATGAGGCCCGATCCAAATGACATTTTGAATCATTTTTGGTAGAGTCCAAAAAATCAATTTTCTGATGAAAAACGATGACCCCGGACCAGTCGAACGTTGAAAAAATGGTCAATATTGATGAAATTTTAACATTTAATCTTTTGACTTTAAATGACGGTTGGATGTGAGTTATTACTTTTTCAACTAAAATAAGTGTGTTTAAAGTCATTTCTGTGCCTGAAATTGGTCAAAATTGAAGATTTTGAGTAAGCAAAACTCTGTAAAAATGGCAGTTTTGGTCACTGTGAGGGTTTAAAAAGTGGTTATTCAACATGAGGCCCGATCCAAATGACATTTTGAATCATTTTTGGTAGAGTCCAAAAATCAATTTTCTGATGAAAAACGATGACCCCGGAGCAGTCGAACGTTGAAAAAATGGTCAATATTGATGAAATTTTAACATTTAATCTTTTGACTTTAAATGACGGTTGGATGTGAGTTATTACTTTTTCAACTAAAATAAGTGTGTTTAAAGTCATTTCTGTGCCTGAAATTGGTCAAAATTGAAGATTTTGAGTAAGCAAAACTCTGTAGAAATGGCAGTTTTGGTCACTGTGAGGGTTTAAAAAGTGGTTATTCAACATGAGGCCCGATCCAAATGACATTTTGAATCATTTTTGGTAGAGTCCAAAAAATCAATTTTCTGATGAAAAACGATGACCCCGGACCAGTCGAACGTTGAAAAAATGGTCAATATTGATGAAATTTTAACATTTAATCTTTTGACTTTAAATGACGGTTGGATGTGAGTTATTACTTTTTCAACTAAAATAAGTGTGTTTAAAGTCATTTCTGTGCCTGAAATTGGTCAAAATTGAAGATTTTGAGTAAGCAAAACTCTGTAGAAATGGCAGTTTTGGTCACTGTGAGGGTTTAAAAAGTGGTTATTCAACATGAGGCCCGATCCAAATGACATTTTGAATCATTTTTGGTAGAGTCCAAAAAATCAATTTTCTGATGAAAAACGATGACCCCGGACCAGTCGAACGTTGAAAAAATGGTCAATATTGATGAAATTTTAACATTTAATCTTTTGACTTTAAATGACGGTTGGATGTGAGTTATTACTTTTTCAACTAAAATAAGTGTGTTTAAAGTCATTTCTGTGCCTGAAATTGGTCAAAATTGAAGATTTTGAGTAAGCAAAACTCTGTAAAAATGGCAATTTTGGTCACTGTGAGGGTTTAAAAAGTGGTTATTCAACATGAGGCCCGATCCAAATGACATTTTGAATCATTTTTGGTAGAGTCCAAAAAATCAATTTTCTGATGAAAAACGATGACCCCGGACCAGTCGGACGTTGAAAAAATGGTCAATATTGATGAAATTTTAACATTTAATCTTTTGACTTTAAATGACGGTTGGATGTGAGTTATTACTTTTTCAACTAAAATAAGTGTGTTTAAAGTCATTTCTGTGCCTGAAATTGGACAAAATTGAAGATTTTGAGTAAGCAAAACTCTGTAAAAATGGCAGTTTTGGTCTCTGTGAGGGTTTAAAAAGTGGTTATTCAACATGAGGCCCGATCCAAATGACATTTTGAATCATTTTTGGTAGAGCCCAAAAAATCCATTTTCTGATGAAAAACGATGATCCCGGACCAGTCGAACGTTGAAAAAATGGTCAATATTGATGAAATTTTAACATTTAATCTTTTGACTTTAAATGACGGTTGGATGTGAGTTATTACTTTTTCAACTAAAATAAGTGTGTTTAAAGTCATTTCTGTGCCTGAAATTGGTCAAAATTGAAGATTTTGAGTAAGCAAAACTCTGTAAAAATGGCAGTTTTGGTCACTGTGAGGGTTTAAAAAGTGGTTATTCAACATGAGGCCCGATCAAAATGACATTTTGAATCATTTTTGGTAGAGTCCAAAAAATCAATTTTCTGATGAAAAACGATGACCCCGGACCAGTCGAACATTGAAAAAATGGTCAATATTGATGAAATTTTAACATTTAATCTTTTGACTTTAAATGACGGTTGGATGTGAGTTATTACTTTTTCAACTAAAATAAGTGTGTTTAAAGTCCTTTCTGTGCCTGAAATTGGTCAAAATTGAAGATTTTGAGTAAGCAAAACTGTAAAAATGGCAGTTTTGGTCACTGTGAGGGTTTAAAAAGTGGTTATTCAACATGAGGCCCGATCAAAATGACATTTTGAATCATTTTTGGTAGAGTCCAAAAAATCAATTTTCTGATGAAAAACGATGACCATGGACCAGTTGAACGTTGAAAAAATGGTCAATATTGATGAAATTTTAACATTTAATCTTTTGACTTTAAATGACGGTTGGATGTGAGTTATTACTTTTTCAACTAAAATAAGTGTGTTTAAAGTCATTTCTGTGCCTGAAATTGGTCAAAATTGAAGATTTTGAGTAAGCAAAACTCTGTAAAAATTGCAGTTTTGGTCACTGTGAGGGTTTAAAAAGTGGTTATTCAACATGAGGCCAGATCCAAATGACATTTTGAATCATTTTTGGTAGAGTCCAAAAAATCAATTTTCTGATGAAAAACGATGACCCCGGACCAGTCGAACGTTGAAAAAATGGTCAATATTGATGAAATTTTAACATTTAATCTTTTGACTTTAAATGACGGTTGGATGTGAGTTATTACTTTTTCAACTAAAATAAGTGTGTTTAAAGTCATTTCTGTGCCTGAAATTGGTCAAAATTGAAGATTTTGAGTAAGCAAAACTCTGTAAAAATGGCAGTTTTGGTCACTGTGAGGGTTTAAAAAGTGGTTATTCAACATGAGGCCCGATCCAAATGACATTTTGAATCATTTTTGGTAGAGTCCAAAAATCAATTTTCTGATGAAAAACGATGACCCCGGAGCAGTCGAACGTTGAAAAAATGGTCAATATTGATGAAATTTTAACATTTAATCTTTTGACTTTAAATGACGGTTGGATGTGAGTTATTACTTTTTCAACTAAAATAAGTGTGTTTAAAGTCATTTCTGTGCCTGAAATTGGTCAAAATTGAAGATTTTGAGTAAGCAAAACTCTGTAGAAATGGCAGTTTTGGTCACTGTGAGGGTTTAAAAAGTGGTTATTCAACATGAGGCCCGATCCAAATGACATTTTGAATCATTTTTGGTAGAGTCCAAAAAATCAATTTTCTGATGAAAAACGATGACCCCGGACCAGTCGAACGTTGAAAAAATGGTCAATATTGATGAAATTTTAACATTTAATCTTTTGACTTTAAATGACGGTTGGATGTGAGTTATTACTTTTTCAACTAAAATAAGTGTGTTTAAAGTCATTTCTGTGCCTGAAATTGGTCAAAATTGAAGATTTTGAGTAAGCAAAACTCTGTAAAAATGGCAATTTTGGTCACTGTGAGGGTTTAAAAAGTGGTTATTCAACATGAGGCCCGATCCAAATGACATTTTGAATCATTTTTGGTAGAGTCCAAAAAATCAATTTTCTGATGAAAAACGATGACCCCGGACCAGTCGAACGTTGAAAAAATGGTCAATATTGATGAAATTTTAACATTTAATCTTTTGACTTTAAATGACGGTTGGATGTGAGTTATTACTTTTTCAACTAAAATAAGTGTGTTTAAAGTCATTTCTGTGCCTGAAATTGGTCAAAATTGAAGATTTTGAGTAAGCAAAACTCTGTAGAAATGGCAGTTTTGGTCACTGTGAGGGTTTAAAAAGTGGTTATTCAACATGAGGCCCGATCCAAATGACATTTTGAATCATTTTTGGTAGAGTCCAAAAAATCAATTTTCTGATGAAAAACGATGACCCCGGACCAGTCGAACGTTGAAAAAATGGTCAATATTGATGAAATTTTAACATTTAATCTTTTGACTTTAAATGACGGTTGGATGTGAGTTATTACTTTTTCAACTAAAATAAGTGTGTTTAAAGTCATTTCTGTGCCTGAAATTGGTCAAAATTGAAGATTTTGAGTAAGCAAAACTCTGTAAAAATGGCAGTTTTGGTCACTGTGAGGGTTTAAAAAGTGGTTATTCAACATGAGGCCCGATCAAAATGACATTTTGAATCATTTTTGGTAGAGTCCAAAAAATCAATTTTCTGATGAAAAACGATGACCCCGGACCAGTCGAACGTTGAAAAAATGGTCAATATTGATGAAATTTTAACATTTAATCTTTTGACTTTAAATGACGGTTGGATGTGAGTTATTACTTTTTCAACTAAAATAAGTGTGTTTAAAGTCATTTCTGTGCCTGAAATTGGTCAAAATTGAAGATTTTGAGTAAGCAAAACTGTAAAAATGGCAGTTTTGGTCACTGTGAGGGTTTAAAAAGTGGTTATTCAACATGAGGCCCGATCAAAATGACATTTTGAATCATTTTTGGTAGAGTCCAAAAAATCAATTTTCTGATGAAAAACGATGACCATGGACCAGTTGAACGTTGAAAAAATGGTCAATATTGATGAAATTTTAACATTTAATCTTTTGACTTTAAATGACGGTTGGATGTGAGTTATTACTTTTTCAACTAAAATAAGTGTGTTTAAAGTCATTTCTGTGCCTGAAATTGGTCAAAATTGAAGATTTTGAGTAAGCAAAACTCTGTAAAAATTGCAGTTTTGGTCACTGTGAGGGTTTAAAAAGTGGTTATTCAACATGAGGCCCGATCCAAATGACATTTTGAATCATTTTTGGTAGAGTCCAAAAAATCAATTTTCTGATGAAAAACGATGACCCCGGACCAGTCGAACGTTGAAAAAATGGTCAATATTGATGAAATTTTAACATTTAATCTTTTGACTTTAAATGACGGTTGGATGTGAGTTATTACTTTTTCAACTAAAATAAGTGTGTTTAAAGTCATTTCTGTGCCTGAAATTGGTCAAAATTGAAGATTTTGAGTAAGCAAAACTCTGTAAAAATGGCAGTTTTGGTCACTGTGAGGGTTTAAAAAGTGGTTATTCAACATGAGGCCCGATCCAAATGACATTTTGAATCATTTTTGGTAGAGTCCAAAAATCAATTTTCTGATGAAAAACGATGACCCCGGAGCAGTCGAACGTTGAAAAAATGGTCAATATTGATGAAATTTTAACATTTAATCTTTTGACTTTAAATGACGGTTGGATGTGAGTTATTACTTTTTCAACTAAAATAAGTGTGTTTAAAGTCATTTCTGTGCCTGAAATTGGTCAAAATTGAAGATTTTGAGTAAGCAAAACTCTGTAGAAATGGCAGTTTTGGTCACTGTGAGGGTTTAAAAAGTGGTTATTCAACATGAGGCCCGATCCAAATGACATTTTGAATCATTTTTGGTAGAGTCCAAAAAATCAATTTTCTGATGAAAAACGATGACCCCGGACCAGTCGAACGTTGAAAAAATGGTCAATATTGATGACATTTTAACATTTAATCTTTTGACTTTAAATGACGGTTGGATGTGAGTTATTACTTTTTCAACTAAAATAAGTGTGTTTAAAGTCATTTCTGTGCCTGAAATTGGTCAAAATTGAAGATTTTGAGTAAGCAAAACTCTGTAAAAATGGCAATTTTGGTCACTGTGAGGGTTTAAAAAGTGGTTATTCAACATGAGGCCCGATCCAAATGACATTTTGAATCATTTTTGGTAGAGTCCAAAAAATCAATTTTCTGATGAAAAACGATGACCCCGGACCAGTCGAACGTTGAAAAAATGGTCAATATTGATGAAATTTTAACATTTAATCTTTTGACTTTAAATGACGGTTGGATGTGAGTTATTACTTTTTCAACTAAAATAAGTGTGTTTAAAGTCATTTCTGTGCCTGAAATTGGTCAAAATTGAAGATTTTGAGTAAGCAAAACTCTGTAAAAATGGCAGTTTTGGTCTCTGTGAGGGTTTAAAAAGTGGTTATTCAACATGAGGCCCGATCCAAATGACATTTTGAATCATTTTTGGTAGAGCCCAAAAAATCCATTTTCTGATGAAAAACGATGATCCCGGACCAGTCGAACGTTGAAAAAATGGTCAATATTGATGAAATTTTAACATTTAATCTTTTGACTTTAAATGACGGTTGGATGTGAGTTATTACTTTTTCAACTAAAATAAGTGTGTTTAAAGTCATTTCTGTGCCTGAAATTGGTCAAAATTGAAGATTTTGAGTAAGCAAAACTCTGTAAAAATGGCAGTTTTGGTCACTGTGAGGGTTTAAAAAGTGGTTATTCAACATGAGGCCCGATCAAAATGATATTTTGAATCATTTTTGGTAGAGTCCAAAAAATCAATTTTCTGATGAAAAACGATGACCCCGGACCAGTCGAACGTTGAAAAAATGGTCAATATTGATGAAATTTTAACATTTAATCTTTTGACTTTAAATGACGGTTGGATGTGAGTTATTACTTTTTCAACTAAAATAAGTGTGTTTAAAGTCATTTCTGTGCCTGAAATTGGTCACAATTGAAGATTTTGAGTAAGCAAAACTCTGTAAAAATGGCAATTTTGGTCACTGTGAGGGTTTAAAAAGTGGTTATTCAACATGAGGCCCGATCCAAATGACATTTTGAATCATTTTTGGTAGAGTCCAAAAAATCAATTTTCTGATGAAAAACGATGACCCCGGACCAGTCGAACGTTGAAAAAATGGTCAATATTGATGAAATTTTAACATTTAATCTTTTGACTTTAAATGACGGTTGGATGTGAGTTATTACTTTTTCAACTAAAATAAGTGTGTTTAAAGTCATTTCTGTGCCTGAAATTGGTCAAAATTGAAGATTTTGAGTAAGCAAAACTCTGTAAAAATGGCAATTTTGGTCACTGTGAGGGTTTAAAAAGTGGTTATTCAACATGAGGCCCGATCCAAATGACATTTTGAATCATTTTTGGTAGAGTCCAAAAATCCATTTTCTGATGAAAAACGATGACCCCGGAGCAGTCGAACGTTGAAAAAATGGTCAATATTGATGAAATTTTAACATTTAATCTTTTGACTTTAAATGACGGTTGGATGTGAGTTATTACTTTTTCAACTAAAATAAGTGTGTTTAAAGTCATTTCTGTGCCTGAAATTGGTCAAAATTGAAGATTTTGAGTAAGCAAAACTCTGTAGAAATGGCAGTTTTGGTCACTGTGAGGGTTTAAAAAGTGGTTATTCAACATGAGGCCCGATCCAAATGACATTTTGAATCATTTTTGGTAGAGTCCAAAAAATCAATTTTCTGATGAAAAACGATGACCCCGGACCAGTCGAACGTTGAAAAAATGGTCAATATTGATGAAATTTTAACATTTAATCTTTTGACTTTAAATGACGGTTGGATGTGAGTTATTACTTTTTCAACTAAAATAAGTGTGTTTAAAGTCATTTCTGTGCCTGAAATTGGTCAAAATTGAAGATTTTGAGTAAGAAAAACTCTGTAAAAATGGCAGTTTTGGTCACTGTGAGGGTTTAAAAAGTGGTTATTCAACATGAGGCCCGATCAAAATGACATTTTGAATCATTTTTGGTAGAGTCCAAAAAATCAATTTTCTGATGAAAAACGATGACCCCGGACCAGTCGAACGTTGAAAAAATGGTCAATATTGATGAAATTTTAACATTTAATCTTTTGACTTTAAATGACGGTTGGATGTGAGTTATTACTTTTTCAACTAAAATAAGTGTGTTTAAAGTCATTTCTGTGCCTGAAATTGGTCAAAATTGAAGATTTTGAGTAAGCAAAACTCTGTAAAAATGGCAGTTTTGGTCACTGTGAGGGTTTAAAAAGTGGTTATTCAACATGAGGCCCGATCCAAATGACATTTTGAATCATTTTTGGTAGAGTCCAAAAAATCCATTTTCTGATGAAAAACGATGACCCGGGACCAGTCGAACGTTGAAAAAATGGTCAATATTGATGAAATTTTAACATTTAATCTTTTGACTTTAAATGACGGTTGGATGTGAGTTATTACTTTTTCAACTAAAATAAGTGTGTTTAAAGTCATTTCTGTGCCTGAAATTGGTCAAAATTGAAGATTTTGAGAAAGCAAAACTCTGTAAAAATGGCAGTTTTGGTCACTGTGAGGGTTTAAAAAGTGGTTATTCAACATGAGGCCCGATCAAAATGACATTTTGAATCATTTTTGGTAGAGTCCAAAAAAATCAATTTTTTGATGAAAAACGATGACCCCGGACCAGTCGAACGTTGAAAAAATGGTCAATATTGATGAAATTTTAACATTTAATCTTTTGACTTTAAATGAAGGTTGGATGTGAGTTATTACTTTTTCAACTAAAATAAGTGTGTTTAAAGTCATTTCTGTGCCTGAAATTGGTCACAATTGAAGATTTTGAGTAAGCAAAACTCTGTAAAAATGGCAATTTTGGTCACTGTGAGGGTTTAAAAAGTGGTTATTCAACATGAGGCCCGATCCAAATGACATTTTGAATCATTTTTGGTAGAGTCCAAAAAATCCATTTTCTGATGAAAAACGATGACCCCGGACCAGTGGAACGTTGAAAAAATGGTCAATATTGATGAAATTTTAACATTTAATCTTTTGACTTTAAATGACGGTTGGATGTGAGTTATTACTTTTTCAACTAAAATAAGTGTGTTTAAAGTCATTTCTGTGCCTGAAATTGGTCAAAATTGAAGATTTTGAGTAAGCAAAACTGTAAAAATGGCAGTTTTGGTCACTGTGAGGGTTTAAAAAGTGGTTATTCAACATGAGGCCCGATCAAAATGACATTTTGAATCATTTTTGGTAGAGTCCAAAAAATCAATTTTCTGATGAAAAACGATGACCATGGACCAGTCGAACGTTGAAAAAATGGTCAATATTGATGAAATTTTAACATTTAATCTTTTGACTTTAAATGACGGTTGGATGTGAGTTATTACTTTTTCAACTAAAATAAGTGTGTTTAAAGTCATTTCTGTGCCTGAAATTGGTCAAAATTGAAGATTTTGAGTAAGCAAAACTCTGTAAAAATGGCAGTTTTGGTCACTGTGAGGGTTTAAAAAGTGGTTATTCAACATGAGGCCCGATCCAAATGACATTTTGAATCATTTTTGGTAGAGTCCAAAAATCAATTTTCTGATGAAAAACGATGACCCCGGAGCAGTCGAACGTTGAAAAAATGGTCAATATTGATGAAATTTTAACATTTAATCTTTTGACTTTAAATGACGGTTGGATGTGAGTTATTACTTTTTCAACTAAAATAAGTGTGTTTAAAGTCATTTCTGTGCCTGAAATTGGTCAAAATTGAAGATTTTGAGTAAGCAAAACTCTGTAAAAATTGCAGTTTTGGTCACTGTGAGGGTTTAAAAAGTGGTTATTCAACATGAGGCCCGATCAAAATGACATTTTGAATCATTTTTGGTAGAGTCCAAAAAATCAATTTTCTGATGAAAAACGATGACCCCGGACCAGTCGAACGTTGAAAAATGGTCAATATTGATGAAATTTAAACATTTAATCTTTTGACTTTAAATGACGGTTGGATGTGAGTTATTACTTTTTCAACTAAAATAAGTGTGTTTAAAGTCATTTCTGTGCCTGAAATTGGTCAAAATTGAAGATTTTGAGTAAGCAAAACTGTAAAAATGGCAGTTTTGGTCACTGTGAGGGTTTAAAAAGTGGTTATTCAACATGAGGCCCGATCCAAATGACATGTTGAATCATTTTTGGTAGAGTCCAAAAAATCCATTTTCTGATGAAAAACGATGACCCCGGACCAGTCGAACGTTGAAAAAATGGTCAATATTGATGAAATTTTAACATTTAATCTTTTGACTTTAAATGACGGTTGGATGTGAGTTATTACTTTTTCAACTAAAATAAGTGTGTTTAAAGTCATTTCTGTGCCAGAAATTGGTCAAAATTGAAGATTTTGAGTAAGCAAAACTCTGTAAAAATGGCAGTTTTGGTCACTGTGAGGGATTAAAAAGTGGTTATTCAACATGAGGCCCGATCCAAATGACATTTTGAATCATTTTTGGTAGAGTCCAAAAAATCAATTTTCTGATGAAAAACGATGACCCCGGACCAGTCGAACGTTGAAAAAATGGTCAATATTGATGAAATTTTAACATTTAATCTTTTGACTTTAAATGACGGTTGGATGTGAGTTATTACTTTTTCAACTAAAATAAGTGTGTTTAAAGTCATTTCTGTGCCTGAAATTGGTCAAAATTGAAGATTTTGAGTAAGCAAAACTGTAAAAATGGCAGTTTTGGTCACTGTGAGGGTTTAAAAAGTGGTTATTCAACATGAGGCCCGATCAAAATGACATTTTGAATCATTTTTGGTAGAGTCCAAAAAATCAATTTTCTGATGAAAAACGATGACCATGGACCAGTCGAACGTTCAAAAAATGGTCAATATTGATGAAATTTTAACATTTAATCTTTTGACTTTAAATGACGGTTGGATGTGAGTTATTACTTTTTCAACTAAAATAAGTGTGTTTAAAGTCATTTCTGTGCCTGAAATTGGTCAAAATTGAAGAGTTTGAGTAAGCAAAACTCTGTAAAAATTGCAGTTTTGGTCACTGTGAGGGTTTAAAAAGTGGTTATTCAACATGAGGCCCGATCCAAATGACATTTTGAATCATTTTTGGTAGAGTCCAAAAAATCAATTTTCTGATGAAAAACGATGACCCCGGACCAGTCGAACGTTGAAAAAATGGTCAATATTGATGAAATTTTAACATTTAATCTTTTGACTTTAAATGACGGTTGGATGTGAGTTATTACTTTTTCAACTAAAATAAGTGTGTTTAAAGTCATTTCTGTGCCTGAAATTGGTCAAAATTGAAGATTTTGAGTAAGCAAAACTCTGTAAAAATGGCAGTTTTGGTCACTGTGAGGGATTAAAAAGTGGTTATTCAACATGAGGCCCGATCCAAATGACATTTTGAATCATTTTTGGTAGAGTCCAAAAAATCAATTTTCTGATGAAAAACGATGACCCCGGACCAGTCGAACGTTGAAAAAATGGTCAATATTGATGAAATTTTAACATTTAATCTTTTGACTTTAAATGACGGTTGGATGTGAGTTATTACTTTTTCAACTAAAATAAGTGTGTTTAAAGTCATTTCTGTGCCTGAAATTGGTCAAAATTGAAGATTTTGAGTAAGCAAAACTGTAAAAATGGCAGTTTTGGTCACTGTGAGGGTTTAAAAAGTGGTTATTCAACATGAGGCCCGATCAAAATGACATTTTGAATCATTTTTGGTAGAGTCCAAAAAATCAATTTTCTGATGAAAAACGATGACCATGGACCAGTCGAACGTTGAAAAAATGGTCAATATTGATGAAATTTTAACATTTAATCTTTTGACTTTAAATGACGGTTGGATGTGAGTTATTACTTTTTCAACTAAAATAAGTGTGTTTAAAGTCATTTCTGTGCCTGAAATTGGTCAAAATTGAAGAGTTTGAGTAAGCAAAACTCTGTAAAAATTGCAGTTTTGGTCACTGTGAGGGTTTAAAAAGTGGTTATTCTACATGAGGCCCGATCCAAATGACATTTTGAATCATTTTTGGTAGAGTCCAAAAAATCAATTTTCTGATGAAAAACGATGACCCCGGACCAGTCGAACGTTGAAAAAATGGTCAATATTGATGAAATTTTAACATTTAATCTTTTGACTTTAAATGACGGTTGGATGTGAGTTATTACTTTTTCAACTAAAATAAGTGTGTTTAAAGTCATTTCTGTGCCTGAAATTGGTCAAAATTGAAGATTTTGAGTAAGCAAAACTGTAAAAATGGCAGTTTTGGTCACTGTGAGGGTTTAAAAAGTGGTTATTCAACATGAGGCCCGATCAAAATGACATTTTGAATCATTTTTGGTAGAGTCCAAAAAATCAATTTTCTGATGAAAAACGATGACCATGGACCAGTCGAACGTTGAAAAAATGGTCAATATTGATGAAATTTTAACATTTAATCTTTTGACTTTAAATGACGGTTGGATGTGAGTTATTACTTTTTCAACTAAAATAAGTGTGTTTAAAGTCATTTCTGTGCCTGAAATTGGTCAAAATTGAAGAGTTTGAGTAAGCAAAACTCTGTAAAAATTGCAGTTTTGGTCACTGTGAGGGTTTAAAAAGTGGTTATTCAACATGAGGCCCGATCAAAATGACATTTTGAATCATTTTTGGTAGAGTCCAAAAAATCAATTTTCTGATGAAAAACGATGACCCCGGACCAGTCGAACGTTGAAAAAATGGTCAATATTGATGAAATTTTAACATTTAATCTTTTGACTTTAAATGACGGTTGGATGTGAGTTATTACTTTTTCAACTAAAATAAGTGTGTTTAAAGTCATTTCTGTGCCTGAAATTGGTCAAAATTGAAGATTTTGAGTAAGCAAAACTGTAAAAATGGCAGTTTTGGTCACTGTGAGGGTTTAAAAAGTGGTTATTCAACATGAGGCCCGATCAAAATGACATTTTGAATCATTTTTGGTAGAGTCCAAAAAATCAATTTTCTGATGAAAAACGATGACCATGGACCAGTCGAACGTTGAAAAAATGGTCAATATTGATGAAATTTTAACATTTAATCTTTTGACTTTAAATGACGGTTGGATGTGAGTTATTACTTTTTCAACTAAAATAAGTGTGTTTAAAGTCATTTCTGTGCCTGAAATTGGTCAAAATTGAAGATTTTGAGTAAGCAAAACTCTGTAAAAATTGCAGTTTTGGTCACTGTGAGGGTTTAAAAAGTGGTTATTCAACATGAGGCCCGATCCAAATGACATCTTGAATCATTTTTGGTAGAGTCCAAAAAATCAATTTTCTGATGAAAAACGATGACCCCGGACCAGTCGAACGTTGAAAAAATGGTCAATATTGATGAAATTTTAACATTTAATCTTTTGACTTTAAATGACGGTTGGATGTGAGTTATTACTTTTTCAACTAAAATAAGTGTGTTTAAAGTCATTTCTGTGCCTGAAATTGGTCAAAATTGAAGATTTTGAGTAAGCAAAACTCTGTAAAAATGGCAATTTTGGTCACTGTGAGGGTTTAAAAAGTGGTTATTCAACATGAGGCCCGATCCAAATGACATTTTGAATCATTTTTGGTAGAGTCCAAAAAATCAATTTTCTGATGAAAAACGATGACCCCGGACCAGTCGAACATTGAAAAAATGGTCAATATTGATGAAATTTTAACATTTAATCTTTTGACTTTAAATGACGGTTGGATGTGAGTTATTACTTTTTCAACTAAAATAAGTGTGTTTAAAGTCATTTCTGTGCCTGAAATTGGTCAAAATTGAAGATTTTGAGTAAGCAAAACTCTGTAAAAATGGCAGTTTTGGTCTCTGTGAGGGTTTAAAAAGTGGTTATTCAACATGAGGCCCGATCCAAATGACATTTTGAATCATTTTTGGTAGAGCCCAAAAAATCCATTTTCTGATGAAAAACGATGATCCCGGACCAGTCGAACGTTGAAAAAATGGTCAATATTGATGAAATTTTAACATTTAATCTTTTGACTTTAAATGACGGTTGGATGTGAGTTATTACTTTTTCAACTAAAATAAGTGTGTTTAAAGTCATTTCTGTGCCTGAAATTGGTCAAAATTGAAGATTTTGAGTAAGCAAAACTCTGTAAAAATGGCAGTTTTGGTCACTGTGAGGGTTTAAAAAGTGGTTATTCAACATGAGGCCCGATCAAAATGACATTTTGAATCATTTTTGGTAGAGTCCAAAAAATCAATTTTCTGATGAAAAACGATGACCCCGGACCAGTCGAACGTTGAAAAAATGGTCAATATTGATGAAATTTTAACATTTAATCTTTTGACTTTAAATGACGGTTGGATGTGAGTTATTACTTTTTCAACTAAAATAAGTGTGTTTAAAGTCATTTCTGTGCCTGAAATTGGTCACAATTGAAGATTTTGAGTAAGCAAAACTCTGTAAAAATGGCAATTTTGGTCACTGTGAGGGTTTAAAAAGTGGTTATTCAACATGAGGCCCGATCCAAATGACATTTTGAATCATTTTTGGTAGAGTCCAAAAAATCAATTTTCTGATGAAAAACGATGACCCCGGACCAGTCGAACGTTGAAAAAATGGTCAATATTGATGAAATTTTAACATTTAATCTTTTGACTTTAAATGACGGTTGGATGTGAGTTATTACTTTTTCAACTAAAATAAGTGTGTTTAAAGTCATTTCTGTGCCTGAAATTGGTCAAAATTGAAGATTTTGAGTAAGCAAAACTCTGTAAAAATGGCAATTTTGGTCACTGTGAGGGTTTAAAAAGTGGTTATTCAACATGAGGCCCGATCCAAATGACATTTTGAATCATTTTTGGTAGAGTCCAAAAATCCATTTTCTGATGAAAAACGATGACCCCGGAGCAGTCGAACGTTGAAAAAATGGTCAATATTGATGAAATTTTAACATTTAATCTTTTGACTTTAAATGACGGTTGGATGTGAGTTATTACTTTTTCAACTAAAATAAGTGTGTTTAAAGTCATTTCTGTGCCTGAAATTGGTCAAAATTGAAGATTTTGAGTAAGCAAAACTCTGTAGAAATGGCAGTTTTGGTCACTGTGAGGGTTTAAAAAGTGGTTATTCAACATGAGGCCCGATCCAAATGACATTTTGAATCATTTTTGGTAGAGTCCAAAAAATCAATTTTCTGATGAAAAACGATGACCCCGGACCAGTCGAACGTTGAAAAAATGGTCAATATTGATGAAATTTTAACATTTAATCTTTTGACTTTAAATGACGGTTGGATGTGAGTTATTACTTTTTCAACTAAAATAAGTGTGTTTAAAGTCATTTCTGTGCCTGAAATTGGTCAAAATTGAAGATTTTGAGTAAGAAAAACTCTGTAAAAATGGCAGTTTTGGTCACTGTGAGGGTTTAAAAAGTGGTTATTCAACATGAGGCCCGATCAAAATGACATTTTGAATCATTTTTGGTAGAGTCCAAAAAATCAATTTTCTGATGAAAAACGATGACCCCGGACCAGTCGAACGTTGAAAAAATGGTCAATATTGATGAAATTTTAACATTTAATCTTTTGACTTTAAATGACGGTTGGATGTGAGTTATTACTTTTTCAACTAAAATAAGTGTGTTTAAAGTCATTTCTGTGCCTGAAATTGGTCACAATTGAAGATTTTGAGTAAGCAAAACTCTGTAAAAATGGCAATTTTGGTCACTGTGAGGGTTTAAAAAGTGGTTATTCAACATGAGGCCCGATCCAAATGACATTTTGAATCATTTTTGGTAGAGTCCAAAAAATCAATTTTCTGATGAAAAACGATGACCCCGGACCAGTCGAACGTTGAAAAAATGGTCAATATTGATGAAATTTTAACATTTAATCTTTTGACTTTAAATGACGGTTGGATGTGAGTTATTACTTTTTCAACTAAAATAAGTGTGTTTAAAGTCATTTCTGTGCCTGAAATTGGTCAAAATTGAAGATTTTGAGTAAGCAAAACTCTGTAAAAATGGCAATTTTGGTCACTGTGAGGGTTTAAAAAGTGGTTATTCAACATGAGGCCCGATCCAAATGACATTTTGAATCATTTTTGGTAGAGTCCAAAAATCCATTTTCTGATGAAAAACGATGACCCCGGAGCAGTCGAACGTTGAAAAAATGGTCAATATTGATGAAATTTTAACATTTAATCTTTTGACTTTAAATGACGGTTGGATGTGAGTTATTACTTTTTCAACTAAAATAAGTGTGTTTAAAGTCATTTCTGTGCCTGAAATTGGTCAAAATTGAAGATTTTGAGTAAGCAAAACTCTGTAGAAATGGCAGTTTTGGTCACTGTGAGGGTTTAAAAAGTGGTTATTCAACATGAGGCCCGATCCAAATGACATTTTGAATCATTTTTGGTAGAGTCCAAAAAATCAATTTTCTGATGAAAAACGATGACCCCGGACCAGTCGAACGTTGAAAAAATGGTCAATATTGATGAAATTTTAACATTTAATCTTTTGACTTTAAATGACGGTTGGATGTGAGTTATTACTTTTTCAACTAAAATAAGTGTGTTTAAAGTCATTTCTGTGCCTGAAATTGGTCAAAATTGAAGATTTTGAGTAAGAAAAACTCTGTAAAAATGGCAGTTTTGGTCACTGTGAGGGTTTAAAAAGTGGTTATTCAACATGAGGCCCGATCAAAATGACATTTTGAATCATTTTTGGTAGAGTCCAAAAAATCAATTTTCTGATGAAAAACGATGACCCCGGACCAGTCGAACGTTGAAAAAATGGTCAATATTGATGAAATTTTAACATTTAATCTTTTGACTTTAAATGACGGTTGGATGTGAGTTATTACTTTTTCAACTAAAATAAGTGTGTTTAAAGTCATTTCTGTGCCTGAAATTGGTCAAAATTGAAGATTTTGAGTAAGCAAAACTCTGTAAAAATGGCAATTTTGGTCACTGTGAGGGTTTAAAAAGTGGTTATTCAACATGAGGCCCGATCCAAATGACATTTTGAATCATTTTTGGTAGAGTCCAAAAAATCAATTTTCTGATGAAAAACGATGACCCCGGACCAGTCGAACGTTGAAAAAATGGTCAATATTGATGAAATTTTAACATTTAATCTTTTGACTTTAAATGACGGTTGGATGTGAGTTATTACTTTTTCAACTAAAATAAGTGTGTTTAAAGTCATTTCTGTGCCTGAAATTGGTCAAAATTGAAGATTTTGAGTAAGCAAAACTCTGTAAAAATGGCAGTTTTGGTCACTGTGAGGGTTTAAAAAGTGGTTATTCAACATGAGGCCCGATCCAAATGACATTTTGAATCATTTTTGGTAGAGTCCAAAAAATCCATTTTCTGATGAAAAACGATGACCCGGGACCAGTCGAACGTTGAAAAAATGGTCAATATTGATGAAATTTTAACATTTAATCTTTTGACTTTAAATGACGGTTGGATGTGAGTTATTACTTTTTCAACTAAAATAAGTGTGTTTAAAGTCATTTCTGTGCCTGAAATTGGTCAAAATTGAAGATTTTGAGAAAGCAAAACTCTGTAAAAATGGCAGTTTTGGTCACTGTGAGGGTTTAAAAAGTGGTTATTCAACATGAGGCCCGATCAAAATGACATTTTGAATCATTTTTGGTAGAGTCCAAAAAATCAATTTTTTGATGAAAAACGATGACCCCGGACCAGTCGAACGTTGAAAAAATGGTCAATATTGATGAAATTTTAACATTTAATCTTTTGACTTTAAATGACGGTTGGATGTGAGTTATTACTTTTTCAACTAAAATAAGTGTGTTTAAAGTCATTTCTGTGCCTGAAATTGGTCAAAATTGAAGATTTTGAGTAAGCAAAACTCTGTAAAAATGGCAGTTTTGGTCACTGTGAGGGTTTAAAAAGTGGTTATTCAACATGAGGCCCGATCAAAATGACATTTTGAATCATTTTTGGTAGAGTCCAAAAAATCAATTTTCTGATGAAAAACGATGACCCCGGACCAGTCGAACGTTGAAAAAATGGTCAATATTGATGAAATTTTAACATTTAATCTTTTGACTTTAAATGAAGGTTGGATGTGAGTTATTACTTTTTCAACTAAAATAAGTGTGTTTAAAGTCATTTCTGTGCCTGAAATTGGTCACAATTGAAGATTTTGAGTAAGCAAAACTCTGTAAAAATGGCAATTTTGGTCACTGTGAGGGTTTAAAAAGTGGTTATTCAACATGAGGCCCGATCCAAATGACATTTTGAATCATTTTTGGTAGAGTCCAAAAAATCAATTTTCTGATGAAAAACGATGACCCCGGACCAGTCGAACGTTGAAAAAATGGTCAATATTGATGAATTTTAACATTTAATCTTTTGACTTTAAATGACGGTTGGATGTGAGTTATTACTTTTTCAACTAAAATAAGTGTGTTTAAAGTCATTTCTGTGCCTGAAATTGGTCAAAATTGAAGATTTTGAGTAAGCAAAACTCTGTAAAAATGGCAATTTTGGTCACTGTGAGGGTTTAAAAAGTGGTTATTCAACATGAGGCCCGATCCAAATGACATTTTGAATCATTTTTGGTAGAGTCCAAAAAATCCATTTTCTGATGAAAAACGATGACCCCGGACCAGTGGAACGTTGAAAAAATGGTCAATATTGATGAAATTTTAACATTTAATCTTTTGACTTTAAATGACGGTTGGATGTGAGTTATTACTTTTTCAACTAAAATAAGTGTGTTTAAAGTCATTTCTGTGCCTGAAATTGGTCAAAATTGAAGATTTTGAGTAAGCAAAACTCTGTAAAAATGGCAGTTTTGGTCACTGTGAGGGATTAAAAAGTGGTTATTCAACATGAGGCCCGATCCAAATGACATTTTGAATCATTTTTGGTAGAGTCCAAAAAATCAATTTTCTGAATGAAAAACGATGACCCCGGACCAGTCGAACGTTGAAAAAATGGTCAATATTGATGAAATTTTAACATTTAATCTTTTGACTTTAAATGACGGTTGGATGTGAGTTATTACTTTTTCAACTAAAATAAGTGTGTTTAAAGTCATTTCTGTGCCTGAAATTGGTCAAAATTGAAGATTTTGAGTAAGCAAAACTGTAAAAATGGCAGTTTTGGTCACTGTGAGGGTTTAAAAAGTGGTTATTCAACATGAGGCCCGATCAAAATGACATTTTGAATCATTTTTGGTAGAGTCCAAAAAATCAATTTTCTGATGAAAAACGATGACCATGGACCAGTCGAACGTTGAAAAAATGGTCAATATTGATGAAATTTTAACATTTAATCTTTTGACTTTAAATGACGGTTGGATGTGAGTTATTACTTTTTCAACTAAAATAAGTGTGTTTAAAGTCATTTCTGTGCCTGAAATTGGTCAAAATTGAAGATTTTGAGTAAGCAAAACTCTGTAAAAATTGCAGTTTTGGTCACTGTGAGGGTTTAAAAAGTGGTTATTCAACATGAGGCCCGATCCAAATGACATTTTGAATCATTTTTGGTAGAGTCCAAAAAATCAATTTTCTGATGAAAAACGATGACCCCGGACCAGTCGAACGTTGAAAAAATGGTCAATATTGATGAAATTTTAACATTTAATCTTTTGACTTTAAATGACGGTTGGATGTGAGTTATTACTTTTTCAACTAAAATAAGTGTGTTTAAAGTCATTTCTGTGCCTGAAATTGGTCAAAATTGAAGATTTTGAGTAAGCAAAACTCTGTAAAAATGGCAGTTTTGGTCACTGTGAGGGTTTAAAAAGTGGTTATTCAACATGAGGCCCGATCCAAATGACATTTTGAATCATTTTTGGTAGAGTCCAAAAATCAATTTTCTGATGAAAAACGATGACCCCGGAGCAGTCGAACGTTGAAAAAATGGTCAATATTGATCAAATTTTAACATTTAATCTTTTGACTTTAAATGACGGTTGGATGTGAGTTATTACTTTTTCAACTAAAATAAGTGTGTTTAAAGTCATTTCTGTGCCTGAAATTGGTCAAAATTGAAGATTTTGAGTAAGCAAAACTCTGTAAAAATGGCAGTTTTGGTCACTGTGAGGGTTTAAAAAGTGGTTATTCAACATGAGGCCCGATCAAAATGACATTTTGAATCATTTTTGGTAGAGCCCAAAAAATCCATTTTCTGATGAAAAACGATGATCCCGGACCAGTCGAACGTTGAAAAAATGGTCAATATTGATGAAATTTTAACATTTAATCTTTTGACTTTAAATGACGGTTGGATGTGAGTTATTACTTTTTCAACTAAAATAAGTGTGTTTAAAGTCATTTCTGTGCCTGAAATTGGTCAAAATTGAAGATTTTGAGTAAGCAAAACTCTGTAAAAATGGCAATTTTGGTCACTGTGAGGGTTTAAAAAGTGGTTATTCAACATGAGGCCCGATCCAAATGACATTTTGAATCATTTTTGGTAGAGTCCAAAAAATCCATTTTCTGATGAAAAACGATGACCCCGGACCAGTGGAACGTTGAAAAAATGGTCAATATTGATGAAATTTTAACATTTAATCTTTTGACTTTAAATGACGGTTGGATGTGAGTTATTACTTTTTCAACTAAAATAAGTGTGTTTAAAGTCATTTCTGTGCCTGAAATTGGTCAAAATTGAAGATTTTGAGTAAGCAAAACTCTGTAAAAATGGCAGTTTTGGTCACTGTGAGGGTTTAAAAAGTGGTTATTCAATATGAGGCCCGATCAAAATGACATTTTGAATCATTTTTGGTAGAGTCCAAAAAATCAATTTTCTGATGAAAAACGATGACCCCGGACCAGTCGAACGTTGAAAAAATGGTCAATATTGATGAAATTTTAACATTTAATCTTTTGACTTTAAATGACGGTTGGATGTGAGTTATTACTTTTTCAACTAAAATAAGTGTGTTTAAAGTCATTTCTGTGCCAGAAATTGGTCAAAATTGAAGATTTTGAGTAAGCAAAACTCTGTAAAAATGGCAGTTTTGGTCACTGTGAGGGATTAAAAAGTGGTTATTCAACATGAGGCCCGATCCAAATGACATTTTGAATCATTTTTGGTAGAGTCCAAAAAATCAATTTTCTGA
The DNA here is from genome assembly GCF_964263255.1 of Lissotriton vulgaris. NCBI lineage: Eukaryota > Metazoa > Chordata > Amphibia > Caudata > Salamandridae > Lissotriton > Lissotriton vulgaris. The sequence continues at coordinate 79,697 of NW_028247653.1, read as the reverse complement.
TGAAAAACGATGACCCCGGACCAGTCGAACGTTGAAAAAATGGTCAATATTGATGAAATTTTAACATTTAATCTTTTGACTTTAAATGACGGTTGGATGTGAGTTATTACTTTTTCAACTAAAATAAGTGTGTTTAAAGTCATTTCTGTGCCTGAAATTGGTCAAAATTGAAGATTTTGAGTAAGCAAAACTGTAAAAATGGCAGTTTTGGTCACTGTGAGGGTTTAAAAAGTGGTTATTCAACATGAGGCCCGATCAAAATGACATTTTGAATCATTTTTGGTAGAGTCCAAAAAATCAATTTTCTGATGAAAAACGATGACCATGGACCAGTCGAACGTTCAAAAAATGGTCAATATTGATGAAATTTTAACATTTAATCTTTTGACTTTAAATGACGGTTGGATGTGAGTTATTACTTTTTCAACTAAAATAAGTGTGTTTAAAGTCATTTCTGTGCCTGAAATTGGTCAAAATTGAAGAGTTTGAGTAAGCAAAACTCTGTAAAAATTGCAGTTTTGGTCACTGTGAGGGTTTAAAAAGTGGTTATTCAACATGAGGCCCGATCCAAATGACATTTTGAATCATTTTTGGTAGAGTCCAAAAAATCAATTTTCTGATGAAAAACGATGACCCCGGACCAGTCGAACGTTGAAAAAATGGTCAATATTGATGAAATTTTAACATTTAATCTTTTGACTTTAAATGACGGTTGGATGTGAGTTATTACTTTTTCAACTAAAATAAGTGTGTTTAAAGTCATTTCTGTGCCTGAAATTGGTCAAAATTGAAGATTTTGAGTAAGCAAAACTCTGTAAAAATGGCAGTTTTGGTCACTGTGAGGGATTAAAAAGTGGTTATTCAACATGAGGCCCGATCCAAATGACATTTTGAATCATTTTTGGTAGAGTCCAAAAAATCAATTTTCTGATGAAAAACGATGACCCCGGACCAGTCGAACGTTGAAAAAATGGTCAATATTGATGAAATTTTAACATTTAATCTTTTGACTTTAAATGACGCTTGGATGTGAGTTATTACTTTTTCAACTAAAATAAGTGTGTTTAAAGTCATTTCTGTGCCTGAAATTGGTCAAAATTGAAGATTTTGAGTAAGCAAAACTGTAAAAATGGCAGTTTTGGTCACTGTGAGGGTTTAAAAAGTGGTTATTCAACATGAGGCCCGATCAAAATGACATTTTGAATCATTTTTGGTAGAGTCCAAAAAATCAATTTTCTGATGAAAAACGATGACCATGGACCAGTCGAACGTTGAAAAAATGGTCAATATTGATGAAATTTTAACATTTAATCTTTTGACTTTAAATGACGGTTGGATGTGAGTTATTACTTTTTCAACTAAAATAAGTGTGTTTAAAGTCATTTCTGTGCCTGAAATTGGTCAAAATTGAAGAGTTTGAGTAAGCAAAACTCTGTAAAAATTGCAGTTTTGGTCACTGTGAGGGTTTAAAAAGTGGTTATTCTACATGAGGCCCGATCCAAATGACATTTTGAATCATTTTTGGTAGAGTCCAAAAAATCAATTTTCTGATGAAAAACGATGACCCCGGACCAGTCGAACGTTGAAAAAATGGTCAATATTGATGAAATTTTAACATTTAATCTTTTGACTTTAAATGACGGTTGGATGTGAGTTATTACTTTTTCAACTAAAATAAGTGTGTTTAAAGTCATTTCTGTGCCTGAAATTGGTCAAAATTGAAGATTTTGAGTAAGCAAAACTGTAAAAATGGCAGTTTTGGTCACTGTGAGGGTTTAAAAAGTGGTTATTCAACATGAGGCCCGATCAAAATGACATTTTGAATCATTTTTGGTAGAGTCCAAAAAATCAATTTTCTGATGAAAAACGATGACCATGGACCAGTCGAACGTTGAAAAAATGGTCAATATTGATGAAATTTTAACATTTAATCTTTTGACTTTAAATGACGGTTGGATGTGAGTTATTACTTTTTCAACTAAAATAAATGTGTTTAAAGTCATTTCTGTGCCTGAAATTGGTCAAAATTGAAGAGTTTGAGTAAGCAAAACTCTGTAAAAATTGCAGTTTTGGTCACTGTGAGGGTTTAAAAAGTGGTTATTCAACATGAGGCCCGATCAAAATGACATTTTGAATCATTTTTGGTAGAGTCCAAAAAATCAATTTTCTGATGAAAAACGATGACCCCGGACCAGTCGAACGTTGAAAAAATGGTCAATATTGATGAAATTTTAACATTTAATCTTTTGACTTTAAATGACGGTTGGATGTGAGTTATTACTTTTTCAACTAAAATAAGTGTGTTTAAAGTCATTTCTGTGCCTGAAATTGGTCAAAATTGAAGATTTTGAGTAAGCAAAACTGTAAAAATGGCAGTTTTGGTCACTGTGAGGGTTTAAAAAGTGGTTATTCAACATGAGGCCCGATCAAAATGACATTTTGAATCATTTTTGGTAGAGTCCAAAAAATCAATTTTCTGATGAAAAACGATGACCATGGACCAGTCGAACGTTGAAAAAATGGTCAATATTGATGAAATTTTAACATTTAATCTTTTGACTTTAAATGACGGTTGGATGTGAGTTATTACTTTTTCAACTAAAATAAGTGTGTTTAAAGTCATTTCTGTGCCTGAAATTGGTCAAAATTGAAGATTTTGAGTAAGCAAAACTCTGTAAAAATTGCAGTTTTGGTCACTGTGAGGGTTTAAAAAGTGGTTATTCAACATGAGGCCCGATCCAAATGACATCTTGAATCATTTTTGGTAGAGTCCAAAAAATCAATTTTCTGATGAAAAACGATGACCCCGGACCAGTCGAACGTTGAAAAAATGGTCAATATTGATGAAATTTTAACATTTAATCTTTTGACTTTAAATGACGGTTGGATGTGAGTTATTACTTTTTCAACTAAAATAAGTGTGTTTAAAGTCATTTCTGTGCCTGAAATTGGTCAAAATTGAAGATTTTGAGTAAGCAAAACTCTGTAAAAATGGCAATTTTGGTCACTGTGAGGGTTTAAAAAGTGGTTATTCAACATGAGGCCCGATCCAAATGACATTTTGAATCATTTTTGGTAGAGTCCAAAAAATCAATTTTCTGATGAAAAACGATGACCCCGGACCAGTCGAACATTGAAAAAATGGTCAATATTGATGAAATTTTAACATTTAATCTTTTGACTTTAAATGACGGTTGGATGTGAGTTATTACTTTTTCAACTAAAATAAGTGTGTTTAAAGTCATTTCTGTGCCTGAAATTGGTCAAAATTGAAGATTTTGAGTAAGCAAAACTCTGTAAAAATGGCAGTTTTGGTCTCTGTGAGGGTTTAAAAAGTGGTTATTCAACATGAGGCCCGATCCAAATGACATTTTGAATCATTTTTGGTAGAGCCCAAAAAATCCATTTTCTGATGAAAAACGATGATCCCGGACCAGTCGAACGTTGAAAAAATGGTCAATATTGATGAAATTTTAACATTTAATCTTTTGACTTTAAATGACGGTTGGATGTGAGTTATTACTTTTTCAACTAAAATAAGTGTGTTTAAAGTCATTTCTGTGCCTGAAATTGGTCAAAATTGAAGATTTTGAGTAAGCAAAACTCTGTAAAAATGGCAGTTTTGGTCACTGTGAGGGTTTAAAAAGTGGTTATTCAACATGAGGCCCGATCAAAATGACATTTTGAATCATTTTTGGTAGAGTCCAAAAAATCAATTTTCTGATGAAAAACGATGACCCCGGACCAGTCGAACGTTGAAAAAATGGTCAATATTGATGAAATTTTAACATTTAATCTTTTGACTTTAAATGACGGTTGGATGTGAGTTATTACTTTTTCAACTAAAATAAGTGTGTTTAAAGTCATTTCTGTGCCTGAAATTGGTCACAATTGAAGATTTTGAGTAAGCAAAACTCTGTAAAAATGGCAATTTTGGTCACTGTGAGGGTTTAAAAAGTGGTTATTCAACATGAGGCCCGATCCAAATGACATTTTGAATCATTTTTGGTAGAGTCCAAAAAATCAATTTTCTGATGAAAAACGATGACCCCGGACCAGTCGAACGTTGAAAAAATGGTCAATATTGATGAAATTTTAACATTTAATCTTTTGACTTTAAATGACGGTTGGATGTGAGTTATTACTTTTTCAACTAAAATAAGTGTGTTTAAAGTCATTTCTGTGCCTGAAATTGGTCAAAATTGAAGATTTTGAGTAAGCAAAACTCTGTAAAAATGGCAATTTTGGTCACTGTGAGGGTTTAAAAAGTGGTTATTCAACATGAGGCCCGATCCAAATGACATTTTGAATCATTTTTGGTAGAGTCCAAAAATCCATTTTCTGATGAAAAACGATGACCCCGGAGCAGTCGAACGTTGAAAAAATGGTCAATATTGATGAAATTTTAACATTTAATCTTTTGACTTTAAATGACGGTTGGATGTGAGTTATTACTTTTTCAACTAAAATAAGTGTGTTTAAAGTCATTTCTGTGCCTGAAATTGGTCAAAATTGAAGATTTTGAGTAAGCAAAACTCTGTAGAAATGGCAGTTTTGGTCACTGTGAGGGTTTAAAAAGTGGTTATTCAACATGAGGCCCGATCCAAATGACATTTTGAATCATTTTTGGTAGAGTCCAAAAAATCAATTTTCTGATGAAAAACGATGACCCCGGACCAGTCGAACGTTGAAAAAATGGTCAATATTGATGAAATTTTAACATTTAATCTTTTGACTTTAAATGACGGTTGGATGTGAGTTATTACTTTTTCAACTAAAATAAGTGTGTTTAAAGTCATTTCTGTGCCTGAAATTGGTCAAAATTGAAGATTTTGAGTAAGAAAAACTCTGTAAAAATGGCAGTTTTGGTCACTGTGAGGGTTTAAAAAGTGGTTATTCAACATGAGGCCCGATCAAAATGACATTTTGAATCATTTTTGGTAGAGTCCAAAAAATCAATTTTCTGATGAAAAACGATGACCCCGGACCAGTCGAACGTTGAAAAAATGGTCAATATTGATGAAATTTTAACATTTAATCTTTTGACTTTAAATGACGGTTGGATGTGAGTTATTACTTTTTCAACTAAAATAAGTGTGTTTAAAGTCATTTCTGTGCCTGAAATTGGTCACAATTGAAGATTTTGAGTAAGCAAAACTCTGTAAAAATGGCAATTTTGGTCACTGTGAGGGTTTAAAAAGTGGTTATTCAACATGAGGCCCGATCCAAATGACATTTTGAATCATTTTTGGTAGAGTCCAAAAAATCAATTTTCTGATGAAAAACGATGACCCCGGACCAGTCGAACGTTGAAAAAATGGTCAATATTGATGAAATTTTAACATTTAATCTTTTGACTTTAAATGACGGTTGGATGTGAGTTATTACTTTTTCAACTAAAATAAGTGTGTTTAAAGTCATTTCTGTGCCTGAAATTGGTCAAAATTGAAGATTTTGAGTAAGCAAAACTCTGTAAAAATGGCAATTTTGGTCACTGTGAGGGTTTAAAAAGTGGTTATTCAACATGAGGCCCGATCCAAATGACATTTTGAATCATTTTTGGTAGAGTCCAAAAATCCATTTTCTGATGAAAAACGATGACCCCGGAGCAGTCGAACGTTGAAAAAATGGTCAATATTGATGAAATTTTAACATTTAATCTTTTGACTTTAAATGACGGTTGGATGTGAGTTATTACTTTTTCAACTAAAATAAGTGTGTTTAAAGTCATTTCTGTGCCTGAAATTGGTCAAAATTGAAGATTTTGAGTAAGCAAAACTCTGTAGAAATGGCAGTTTTGGTCACTGTGAGGGTTTAAAAAGTGGTTATTCAACATGAGGCCCGATCCAAATGACATTTTGAATCATTTTTGGTAGAGTCCAAAAAATCAATTTTCTGATGAAAAACGATGACCCCGGACCAGTCGAACGTTGAAAAAATGGTCAATATTGATGAAATTTTAACATTTAATCTTTTGACTTTAAATGACGGTTGGATGTGAGTTATTACTTTTTCAACTAAAATAAGTGTGTTTAAAGTCATTTCTGTGCCTGAAATTGGTCAAAATTGAAGATTTTGAGTAAGAAAAACTCTGTAAAAATGGCAGTTTTGGTCACTGTGAGGGTTTAAAAAGTGGTTATTCAACATGAGGCCCGATCAAAATGACATTTTGAATCATTTTTGGTAGAGTCCAAAAAATCAATTTTCTGATGAAAAACGATGACCCCGGACCAGTCGAACGTTGAAAAAATGGTCAATATTGATGAAATTTTAACATTTAATCTTTTGACTTTAAATGACGGTTGGATGTGAGTTATTACTTTTTCAACTAAAATAAGTGTGTTTAAAGTCATTTCTGTGCCTGAAATTGGTCAAAATTGAAGATTTTGAGTAAGCAAAACTCTGTAAAAATGGCAATTTTGGTCACTGTGAGGGTTTAAAAAGTGGTTATTCAACATGAGGCCCGATCCAAATGACATTTTGAATCATTTTTGGTAGAGTCCAAAAAATCAATTTTCTGATGAAAAACGATGACCCCGGACCAGTCGAACGTTGAAAAAATGGTCAATATTGATGAAATTTTAACATTTAATCTTTTGACTTTAAATGACGGTTGGATGTGAGTTATTACTTTTTCAACTAAAATAAGTGTGTTTAAAGTCATTTCTGTGCCTGAAATTGGTCAAAATTGAAGATTTTGAGTAAGCAAAACTCTGTAAAAATGGCAGTTTTGGTCACTGTGAGGGTTTAAAAAGTGGTTATTCAACATGAGGCCCGATCCAAATGACATTTTGAATCATTTTTGGTAGAGTCCAAAAAATCCATTTTCTGATGAAAAACGATGACCCGGGACCAGTCGAACGTTGAAAAAATGGTCAATATTGATGAAATTTTAACATTTAATCTTTTGACTTTAAATGACGGTTGGATGTGAGTTATTACTTTTTCAACTAAAATAAGTGTGTTTAAAGTCATTTCTGTGCCTGAAATTGGTCAAAATTGAAGATTTTGAGAAAGCAAAACTCTGTAAAAATGGCAGTTTTGGTCACTGTGAGGGTTTAAAAAGTGGTTATTCAACATGAGGCCCGATCAAAATGACATTTTGAATCATTTTTGGTAGAGTCCAAAAAAATCAATTTTTTGATGAAAAACGATGACCCCGGACCAGTCGAACGTTGAAAAAATGGTCAATATTGATGAAATTTTAACATTTAATCTTTTGACTTTAAATGACGGTTGGATGTGAGTTATTACTTTTTCAACTAAAATAAGTGTGTTTAAAGTCATTTCTGTGCCTGAAATTGGTCAAAATTGAAGATTTTGAGTAAGCAAAACTCTGTAAAAATGGCAGTTTTGGTCACTGTGAGGGTTTAAAAAGTGGTTATTCAACATGAGGCCCGATCAAAATGACATTTTGAATCATTTTTGGTAGAGTCCAAAAAATCAATTTTCTGATGAAAAACGATGACCCCGGACCAGTCGAACGTTGAAAAAATGGTCAATATTGATGAAATTTTAACATTTAATCTTTTGACTTTAAATGAAGGTTGGATGTGAGTTATTACTTTTTCAACTAAAATAAGTGTGTTTAAAGTCATTTCTGTGCCTGAAATTGGTCACAATTGAAGATTTTGAGTAAGCAAAACTCTGTAAAAATGGCAATTTTGGTCACTGTGAGGGTTTAAAAAGTGGTTATTCAACATGAGGCCCGATCCAAATGACATTTTGAATCATTTTTGGTAGAGTCCAAAAAATCAATTTTCTGATGAAAAACGATGACCCCGGACCAGTCGAACGTTGAAAAAATGGTCAATATTGATGAAATTTTAACATTTAATCTTTTGACTTTAAATGACGGTTGGATGTGAGTTATTACTTTTTCAACTAAAATAAGTGTGTTTAAAGTCATTTCTGTGCCTGAAATTGGTCAAAATTGAAGATTTTGAGTAAGCAAAACTCTGTAAAAATGGCAATTTTGGTCACTGTGAGGGTTTAAAAAGTGGTTATTCAACATGAGGCCCGATCCAAATGACATTTTGAATCATTTTTGGTAGAGTCCAAAAAATCCATTTTCTGATGAAAAACGATGACCCCGGACCAGTGGAACGTTGAAAAAATGGTCAATATTGATGAAATTTTAACATTTAATCTTTTGACTTTAAATGACGGTTGGATGTGAGTTATTACTTTTTCAACTAAAATAAGTGTGTTTAAAGTCATTTCTGTGCCTGAAATTGGTCAAAATTGAAGATTTTGAGTAAGCAAAACTCTGTAAAAATGGCAGTTTTGGTCACTGTGAGGGATTAAAAAGTGGTTATTCAACATGAGGCCCGATCCAAATGACATTTTGAATCATTTTTGGTAGAGTCCAAAAAATCAATTTTCTGATGAAAAACGATGACCCCGGACCAGTCGAACGTTGAAAAAATGGTCAATATTGATGAAATTTTAACATTTAATCTTTTGACTTTAAATGACGGTTGGATGTGAGTTATTACTTTTTCAACTAAAATAAGTGTGTTTAAAGTCATTTCTGTGCCTGAAATTGGTCAAAATTGAAGATTTTGAGTAAGCAAAACTGTAAAAATGGCAGTTTTGGTCACTGTGAGGGTTTAAAAAGTGGTTATTCAACATGAGGCCCGATCAAAATGACATTTTGAATCATTTTTGGTAGAGTCCAAAAAATCAATTTTCTGATGAAAAACGATGACCATGGACCAGTCGAACGTTGAAAAAATGGTCAATATTGATGAAATTTTAACATTTAATCTTTTGACTTTAAATGACGGTTGGATGTGAGTTATTACTTTTTCAACTAAAATAAGTGTGTTTAAAGTCATTTCTGTGCCTGAAATTGGTCAAAATTGAAGATTTTGAGTAAGCAAAACTCTGTAAAAATTGCAGTTTTGGTCACTGTGAGGGTTTAAAAAGTGGTTATTCAACATGAGGCCCGATCCAAATGACATTTTGAATCATTTTTGGTAGAGTCCAAAAAATCAATTTTCTGATGAAAAACGATGACCCCGGACCAGTCGAACGTTGAAAAAATGGTCAATATTGATGAAATTTTAACATTTAATCTTTTGACTTTAAATGACGGTTGGATGTGAGTTATTACTTTTTCAACTAAAATAAGTGTGTTTAAAGTCATTTCTGTGCCTGAAATTGGTCAAAATTGAAGATTTTGAGTAAGCAAAACTCTGTAAAAATGGCAGTTTTGGTCACTGTGAGGGTTTAAAAAGTGGTTATTCAACATGAGGCCCGATCCAAATGACATTTTGAATCATTTTTGGTAGAGTCCAAAAATCAATTTTCTGATGAAAAACGATGACCCCGGAGCAGTCGAACGTTGAAAAAATGGTCAATATTGATGAAATTTTAACATTTAATCTTTTGACTTTAAATGACGGTTGGATGTGAGTTATTACTTTTTCAACTAAAATAAGTGTGTTTAAAGTCATTTCTGTGCCTGAAATTGGTCAAAATTGAAGATTTTGAGTAAGCAAAACTCTGTAAAAATGGCAGTTTTGGTCACTGTGAGGGTTTAAAAAGTGGTTATTCAACATGAGGCCCGATCAAAATGACATTTTGAATCATTTTTGGTAGAGCCCAAAAAATCCATTTTCTGATGAAAAACGATGATCCCGGACCAGTCGAACGTTGAAAAAATGGTCAATATTGATGAAATTTTAACATTTAATCTTTTGACTTTAAATGACGGTTGGATGTGAGTTATTACTTTTTCAACTAAAATAAGTGTGTTTAAAGTCATTTCTGTGCCTGAAATTGGTCAAAATTGAAGATTTTGAGTAAGCAAAACTCTGTAAAAATGGCAATTTTGGTCACTGTGAGGGTTTAAAAAGTGGTTATTCAACATGAGGCCCGATCCAAATGACATTTTGAATCATTTTTGGTAGAGTCCAAAAAATCCATTTTCTGATGAAAAACGATGACCCCGGACCAGTGGAACGTTGAAAAAATGGTCAATATTGATGAAATTTTAACATTTAATCTTTTGACTTTAAATGACGGTTGGATGTGAGTTATTACTTTTTCAACTAAAATAAGTGTGTTTAAAGTCATTTCTGTGCCTGAAATTGGTCAAAATTGAAGATTTTGAGTAAGCAAAACTCTGTAAAAATGGCAGTTTTGGTCACTGTGAGGGATTAAAAAGTGGTTATTCAACATGAGGCCCGATCCAAATGACATTTTGAATCATTTTTGGTAGAGTCCAAAAAATCAATTTTCTGATGAAAAACGATGACCCCGGACCAGTCGAACGTTGAAAAAATGGTCAATATTGATGAAATTTTAACATTTAATCTTTTGACTTTAAATGACGGTTGGATGTGAGTTATTACTTTTTCAACTAAAATAAGTGTGTTTAAAGTCATTTCTGTGCCTGAAATTGGTCAAAATTGAAGATTTTGAGTAAGCAAAACTGTAAAAATGGCAGTTTTGGTCACTGTGAGGGTTTAAAAAGTGGTTATTCAACATGAGGCCCGATCAAAATGACATTTTGAATCATTTTTGGTAGAGTCCAAAAAATCAATTTTCTGATGAAAAACGATGACCATGGACCAGTCGAACGTTGAAAAAATGGTCAATATTGATGAAATTTTAACATTTAATCTTTTGACTTTAAATGACGGTTGGATGTGAGTTATTACTTTTTCAACTAAAATAAGTGTGTTTAAAGTCATTTCTGTGCCTGAAATTGGTCAAAATTGAAGATTTTGAGTAAGCAAAACTCTGTAAAAATTGCAGTTTTGGTCACTGTGAGGGTTTAAAAAGTGGTTATTCAACATGAGGCCCGATCCAAATGACATTTTGAATCATTTTTGGTAGAGTCCAAAAAATCAATTTTCTGATGAAAAACGATGACCCCGGACCAGTCGAACGTTGAAAAAATGGTCAATATTGATGAAATTTTAACATTTAATCTTTTGACTTTAAATGACGGTTGGATGTGAGTTATTACTTTTTCAACTAAAATAAGTGTGTTTAAAGTCATTTCTGTGCCTGAAATTGGTCAAAATTGAAGATTTTGAGTAAGCAAAACTCTGTAAAAATGGCAGTTTTGGTCACTGTGAGGGTTTAAAAAGTGGTTATTCAACATGAGGCCCGATCCAAATGACATTTTGAAATATTTTTGGTAGAGTCCAAAAATCAATTTTCTGATGAAAAACGATGACCCCGGAGCAGTCGAACGTTGAAAAAATGGTCAATATTGATGAAATTTTAACATTTAATCTTTTGACTTTAAATGACGGTTGGATGTGAGTTATTACTTTTTCAACTAAAATAAGTGTGTTTAAAGTCATTTCTGTGCCTGAAATTGGTCAAAATTGAAGATTTTGAGTAAGCAAAACTCTGTAGAAATGGCAGTTTTGGTCACTGTGAGGGTTTAAAAAGTGGTTATTCAACATGAGGCCCGATCCAAATGACATTTTGAATCATTTTTGGTAGAGTCCAAAAAATCAATTTTCTGATGAAAAACGATGACCCCGGACCAGTCGAACGTTGAAAAAATGGTCAATATTGATGAAATTTTAACATTTAATCTTTTGACTTTAAATGACGGTTGGATGTGAGTTATTACTTTTTCAACTAAAATAAGTGTGTTTAAAGTCATTTCTGTGCCTGAAATTGGTCAAAATTGAAGATTTTGAGTAAGCAAAACTCTGTAAAAATGGCAATTTTGGTCACTGTGAGGGTTTAAAAAGTGGTTATTCAACATGAGGCCCGATCCAAATGACATTTTGAATCATTTTTGGTAGAGTCCCAAAAAATCAATTTTCTGATGAAAAACGATGACCCCGGACCAGTCGAACGTTGAAAAAATGGTCAATATTGATGAAATTTTAACATTTAATCTTTTGACTTTAAATGACGGTTGGATGTGAGTTATTACTTTTTCAACTAAAATAAGTGTGTTTAAAGTCATTTCTGTGCCTGAAATTGGTCAAAATTGAAGATTTTGAGTAAGCAAAACTCTGTAAAAATGGCAGTTTTGGTCACTGTGAGGGTTTAAAAAGTGGTTATTCAACATGAGGCCCGATCCAAATGACATTTTGAATCATTTTTGGTAGAGCTCAAAAAATCCATTTTCTGATGAAAAACGATGATCCCGGACCAGTCGAACGTTGAAAAAATGGTCAATATTGATGAAATTTTAACATTTAATCTTTTGACTTTAAATGACGTTGGATGTGAGTTATTACTTTTTCAACTAAAATAAGTGTGTTTAAAGTCATTTCTGTGCCTGAAATTGGTCAAAATTGAAGATTTTGAGTAAGCAAAACTCTGTAAAAATGGCAGTTTTGGTCACTGTGAGGGTTTAAAAAGTGGTTATTCAACATGAGGCCCGATCAAAATGACATTTTGAATCATTTTTGGTAGAGCCTCCCAAAAATCCATTTTCTGATGAAAAACGATGATCCCGGACCAGTCGAACGTTGAAAAAATGGTCAATATTGATGAAATTTTAACATTTAATCTTTTGACTTTAAATGACGGTTGGATGTGAGTTATTACTTTTTCAACTAAAATAAGTGTGTTTAAAGTCATTTCTGTGCCTGAAATTGGTAAAATTGAAGATTTTGAGTAAGCAAAACTCTGTAAAAATGGCAGTTTTGGTCACTGTGAGGGATTAAAAAGTGGTTATTCACATGAGGCCCGATCCAAATGACATTTTGAATCATTTTTGGTAGAGTCCAAAAAAATCAATTTTCTGATGAAAAACGATGACCCCGGACCAGTCGAACGTTGAAAAAAATGGTCAATATTGATGAAATTTTAACATTTAATCTTTTGACTTTAAATGACGGTTGGATGTGAGTTATTACTTTTTCAACTAAAATAAGTGTGTTTAAAGTCATTTCTGTGCCTGAAATTGGTCAAAATTGAAGATTTTGAGTAAGCAAAACTCTGTAAAAATGGCAGTTTTGGTCACTGTGAGGGTTTAAAAAGTGGTTATTCAACATGAGGCCCGATCAAAATGACATTTTGAATCATTTTTGGTAGAGTCCAAAAAATCAATTTTCTGATGAAAAACGATGACCCGGGACCAGTCGAACGTTGAAAAAATGGTCAATATTGATGAAATTTTAACATTTAATCTTTTGACTTTAAATGACGGTTGGATGTGAGTTATTACTTTTTCAACTAAAATAAGTGTGTTTAAAGTCATTTCTGTGCCTGAAATTGGTCAAAATTGAAGATTTTGAGTAAGCAAAACTCTGTAAAAATGGCAATTTTGGTCACTGTGAGGGTTTAAAAAGTGGTTATTCAACATGAGGCCCGATCCAAATGACATTTTGAATCATTTTTGGTAGAGTCCAAAAAATCAATTTTCTGATGAAAAACGATGACCCGGACCAGTCGAACGTTGAAAAAATTGTCAATATTGATGAAATTTTAACATTTAATCTTTTGACTTTAAATGACGGTTGGATGTGAGTTATTACTTTTTCAACTAAAATAAGTGTGTTTAAAGTCATTTCTGTGCCTGAAATTGGTCAAAATTGAAGATTTTGAGTAAGCAAAACTCTGTAAAAATGGCAATTTTGGTCACTGTGAGGGTTTAAAAAGTGGTTATTCAACATGAGGCCCGATCCAAATGACATTTTGAATCATTTTTGGTAGAGTCCAAAAAATCAATTTTCTGATGAAAAACGATGACCCCGGACCAGTCGAACGTTGAAAAAATGGTCAATATTGATGAAATTTTAACATTTAATCTTTTGACTTTAAATGACAGTTGGATGTGAGTTATTACTTTTTCAACTAAAATAAGTGTGTTTTAAAGTCATTTCTGTGCCTGAAATTGGTCAAAATTGAAGATTTTGAGTAAGCAAAACTCTGAAAAAATGGCAGTTTTGGTCACTGTGAGGGTTTAAAAAGTGGTTATTCAACATGAGGCCCGATCCAAATGACATTTTGAATCATTTTTGGTAGAGTCCAAAAAATCAATTTTCTGATGAAAAACGATGACCCCGGACCAGTCGAACGTTGAAAAAATGGTCAATATTGATGAAATTTAACATTTAATCTTTTGACTTTAAATGACGGTTGGATGTGAGTTATTACTTTTTCAACTAAAATAAGTGTGTTTAAAGTCATTTCTGTGCCTGAATTGGTCAAAATTGAAGATTTTGAGTAAGCAAAACTCTGTAAAAATGGCAGTTTTGGTCACTGTGAGGGTTTAAAAAGTGGTTATTCAACATGAGGCCCGATCAAAATGACATTTTGAATCATTTTTGGTAGAGTCCAAAAAATCAATTTTCTGATGAAAAACGATGACCCCGGACCAGTCGAACGTTGAAAAAATGGTCAATATTGATGAAATTTTAACATTTAATCTTTTGACTTTAAATGACGGTTGGATGTGAGTTATTACTTTTTCAACTAAAATAAGTGTGTTTAAAGTCATTTCTGTGCCTGAAATTGGTAAAAATTGAAGATTTTGAGTAAGCAAAACTCTGTAAAAATGGCAGTTTTGGTCACTGTGAGGGATTAAAAAGTGGTTATTCAACATGAGGCCCGATCCAAATGACATTTTGAATCATTTTTGGTAGAGTCCAAAAAATCAATTTTCTGATGAAAAACGATGACCCCGGACCAGTCGAACGTTGAAAAAATGGTCAATATTGATGAAATTTTAACATTTAATCTTTTGACTTTAAATGACGGTTGGATGTGAGTTATTACTTTTTCAACTAAAATAAGTGTGTTTAAAGTCATTTCTGTGCCTGAAATTGGTCAAAATTGAAGATTTTGAGTAAGCAAAACTGTAAAAATGGCAGTTTTGGTCACTGTGAGGGTTTAAAAAGTGGTTATTCAACATGAGGCCTGATCCAAATGACATGTTGAATCATTTTTGGTAGAGTCCAAAAAATCCATTTTCTGATGAAAAACGATGACCCCGGACCAGTCGAACGTTGAAAAAATGGTCAATATTGATGAAATTTTAACATTTAATCTTTTGACTTTAAATGACGGTTGGATGTGAGTTATTACTTTTTCAACTAAAATAAGTGTGTTTAAAGTAATTTCTGTGCCTGAAATTGGTCAAAATTGAAGATTTTGAGTAAGCAAAACTCTGTAAAAATGGCAGTTTTGGTCACTGTGAGGGTTTAAAAAGTGGTTATTCAACATGAGGCCCGATCAAAATGACATTTTGAATCATTTTTGGTAGAGTCCAAAAAATCAATTTTCTGATGAAAAACGATGACCCCGGACCAGTCGAACGTTGAAAAAATGGTCAATATTGATGAAATTTTAACATTTAATCTTTTGACTTTAAATGACGGTTGGATGTGAGTTATTACTTTTTCAACTAAAATAAGTGTGTTTAAAGTCATTTCTGTGCCTGAAATTGGTCAAAATTGAAGATTTTGAGTAAGCAAAACTCTGTAAAAATGGCAGTTTTGGTCACTGTGAGGGTTTAAAAAGTGGTTATTCAACATGAGGCCCGATCAAAATGACATTTTGAATCATTTTTGGTAGAGTCCAAAAAATCAATTTTCTGATGAAAAACGATGACCCCGGACCAGTCGAACGTTGAAAAAATGGTCAATATTGATGAAATTTTAACATTTAATCTTTTGACTTTAAATGACGGTTGGATGTGAGTTATTACTTTTTCAACTAAAATAAGTGTGTTTAAAGTCATTTCTGTGCCTGAAATTGGTCAAAATTGAAGATTTTGAGTAAGCAAAACTCTGTAAAAATGGCAGTTTTGGTCACTGTGAGGGTTTAAAAAGTGGTTATTCAACATGAGGCCCGATCAAAATGACATTTTGAATCATTTTTGGTAGAGTCCAAAAAATCAATTTTCTGATGAAAAACGATGACCCCGGACCAGTCGAACGTTGAAAAAATGGTCAATATTGATGAAATTTTAACATTTAATCTTTTGACTTTAAATGACGGTTGGATGTGAGTTATTACTTTTTCAACTAAAATAAGTGTGTTTAAAGTCATTTCTGTGCCTGAAATTGGTCAAAATTGAAGATTTTGAGTAAGCAAAACTCTGTAAAAATGGCAGTTTTGGTCACCGTGAGGGTTTAAAAAGTGGTTATTCAACATGAGGCCCGATCAAAATGACATTTTGAATCATTTTTGGTAGAGTCCAAAAAATCAATTTTCTGATGAAAAACGATGACCCCGGACCAGTCGAACGTTGAAAAAATGGTCAATATTGATGAAATTTTAACATTTAATCTTTTGACTTTAAATGACGGTTGGATGTGAGTTATTACTTTTTCAACTAAAATAAGTGTGTTTAAAGTCATTTCTGTGCCTGAAATTGGTCAAAATTGAAGATTTTGAGTAAGCAAAACTCTGTAAAAATGGCAATTTTGGTCACTGTGAGGGTTTAAAAAGTGGTTATTCAACATGAGGCCCGATCCAAATGACATTTTGAATAATTTTTGGTAGAGTCCAAAAAACCAATTTTCTGATGAAAAACGATGACCCCGGACCAGTCGAACGTTGAAAAAATGGTCAATATTGATGAAATTTTAACATTTAATCTTTTGACTTTAAATGACGGTTGGATGTGAGTTATTACTTTTTCAACTAAAATAAGTGTGTTTAAAGTCATTTCTGTGCCTGAAATTGGTCAAAATTGAAGATTTTGAGTAAGCAAAACTCTGTAAAAATGGCAATTTTGGTCACTGTGAGGGTTTAAAAAGTGGTTATTCAACATGAGGCCCGATCCAAATGACATTTTGAATCATTTTTGGTAGAGTCCAAAAAATCAATTTTTTGATGAAAAACGATGACCCCGGACCAGTCGAACGTTGAAAAAATGGTCAATATTGATGAAATTTTAACATTTAATCTTTTGACTTTAAATGACGGTTGGATGTGAGTTATTACTTTTTCAACTAAAATAAGTGTGTTTAAAGTCATTTCTGTGCCTGAAATTGGTCAAAATTGAAGATTTTGAGTAAGCAAAACTCTGTAAAAATGGCAATTTTGGTCACTGTGAGGGTTTAAAAAGTGGTTATTCAACATGAGGCCCGATCCAAATGACATTTTGAATCATTTTTGGTAGAGTCCCAAAAAATCAATTTTTTGATGAAAAACGATGACCCCGGACCAGTCGAACGTTGAAAAAATGGTCAATATTGATGAAATTTTAACATTTAATCTTTTGACTTTAAATGACGGTTGGATGTGAGGTATTACTTTTTCAACTAAAATAAGTGTGTTTAAAGTCATTTCTGTGCCTGAAATTGGTCAAAATTGAAGATTTTGAGTAAGCAAAACTCTGTAAAAATGGCAATTTTAATCACTGTGAGGGTTTAAAAAGTGGTTATTCAACATGAGGCCAGATCCAAATGACATTTTGAATCATTTTTGGTAGAGTCCAAAAAATCAATTTTCTGATGAAAAACGATGACCCCGGACCAGTCAAACGTTAAAAAAATGGTCAATATTGATGAAATTTTAACATTTAATCTTTTGACTTTAAATGACGGTTGGATGTGAGATATTACTTTTTCAACTAAAATAAGTGTGTTTAAAGTCATTTCTGTGCCTGAAATTGGTCAAAATTGAAGATTTTGAGTAAGCAAAACTCTGTAAAAATTGCAGTTTTGGTCACTGTGAGGGTTTAAAAAGTGGTTATTCAACATGAGGCCCGATCCAAATGACAGTTTGAATCATTTTTGGTAGAGTCCAAAAAATCAATTTTCTGATGAAAAACGATGACCCCGGACCAGTCGAACGTTGAAAAAATGGTCAATATTGATGAAATTTTAACATTTAATCTTTTGACTTTAAATGACGGTTGGATGTGAGTTATTACTTTTTCAACTAAAATAAGTGTGTTTAAAGTCATTTCTGTGCCTGAAATTGGTCAAAATTGAAGATTTTGAGTAAGCAAAACTCTGTAAAAATGGCAGTTTTGGTCACTGTGAGGGTTTAAAAAGTGGTTATTCAACATGAGGCCCGATCAAAATGACATTTTGAATCATTTTTGGTAGAGTCCAAAAAATCAATTTTCTGATGAAAAACGATGACCCCGGACCAGTCGAACGTTGAAAAAATGGTCAATATTGATGAAATTTTAACATTTAATCTTTTGACTTTAAATGACGGTTGGATGTGAGTTATTACTTTTTCAACTAAAATAAGTGTGTTTAAAGTCATTTCTGTGCCTGAAATTGGTCAAAATTGAAGATTTCGAGTAAGCAAAACTCTGTAAAAATGGCAATTTTGGTCACTGTGAGGGTTTAAAAAGTGGTTATTCAACATGAGGCCCGATCCAAATGACATTTTGAATCATTTTTGGTAGAGTCCAAAAAATCAATTTTCTGATGAAAAACGATGACCCCGGACCAGTCGAACGTTGAAAAAATGGTCAATATTGATGAAATTTTAACATTTAATCTTTTGACTTTAAATGACGGTTGGATGTGAGTTATTACTTTTTCAACTAAAATAAGTGTGTTTAAAGTCCTTTCTGTGCCTGAAATTGGTCAAAATTGAAGATTTTGAGTAAGCAAAACTCTGTAAAAATGGCAATTTTGGTCACTGTGAGGGTTTAAAAAGTGGTTATTCAACATGAGGCCCGATCCAAATGACATTTTGAATCATTTTTGGTAGAGTCCAAAAAATCAATTTTCTGATGAAAAACGATGACCCCGGACCAGTCGAACGTTGAAAAAATGGTCAATATTGATGAAATTTTAACATTTAATCTTTTGACTTTAAATGACGGTTGGATGTGAGTTATTACTTTTTCAACTAAAATAAGTGTGTTTAAAGTCATTTCTGTGCCTGAAATTGGTCAAAATTGAAGATTTTGAGTAAGCAAAACTCTGTAAAAATGGCAGTTTTGGTCACTGTGAGGGATTAAAAAGTGGTTATTCAACATGAGGCCCGATCCAAATGACATTTTGAATCATTTTTGGTAGAGTTCAAAAAATCAATTTTCTGATGAAAAACGATGACCCCGGACCAGTCGAACGTTGAAAAAATGGTCAATATTGATGAAATTTTAACATTTAATCTTTTGACTTTAAATGACGGTTGGATGTGAGTTATTACTTTTTCAACTAAAATAAGTGTGTTTAAAGTCATTTCTGTGCCTGAAATTGGTCAAAATTGAAGATTTTGAGTAAGCAAAACTGTAAAAATGGCAGTTTTGGTCACTGTGAGGGTTTAAAAAGTGGTTATTCAACATGAGGCCTGATCCAAATGACATGTTGAATCATTTTTGGTAGAGTCCAAAAAATCCATTTTCTGATGAAAAACGATGACCCCGGACCAGTCGAACGTTGAAAAAATGGTCAATATTGATGAAATTTTAACATTTAATCTTTTGACTTTAAATGACGGTTGAATGTGAGTTATTACTTTTTCAACTAAAATAAGTGTGTTTAAAGTCTTTTCTGTGCCTGAAATTGGTCAAAATTGAAGATTTTGAGTAAGCAAAACTCTGTAAAAATGGCAGTTTTGGTCACTGTGAGGGTTTAAAAAGTGGTTATTCAACATGAGGCCCGATCAAAATGACATTTTGAATCATTTTTGGTAAAGTCCAAAAAATCAATTTTCTGATGAAAAACGATGACCCCGGACCAGTCGAACGTTGAAAAAATGGTCAATATTGATGAAATTTTAACATTTAATCTTTTGACTTTAAATGACGGTTGGATGTGAGTTATTACTTTTTCAACTAAAATAAGTGTGTTTAAAGTCATTTCTGTGCCTGAAATTGGTCAAAATTGAAGATTTTGAGTAAGCAAAACTCTGTAAAAATTGCAGTTTTGGTCACTGTGAGGGTTTAAAAAGTGGTTATTCAACATGAGGCCCGATCCAAATGACATTTTGAATCATTTTTGGTAGAGTCCAAAAAATCAATTTTCTGATGAAAAACGATGACCCCGGACCAGTCAAACGTTGAAAAAATGGTCAATATTGATGAAATTTTAACATTTAATCTTTTGACTTTAAATGACGGTTGGATGTGAGTTATTACTTTTTCAACTAAAATAAGTGTGTTTAAAGTCATTTCTGTGCCTGAAATTGGTCAAAATTGAAGATTTTGAGTAAGCAAAACTCTGTAAAAATGGCAATTTTGGTCACTGTGAGGGTTTAAAAAGTGGTTATTCAACATGAGGCCCGATCCAAATGACAGTTTGAATCATTTTTGGTAGAGTCCAAAAAATCAATTTTCTGATGAAAAACGATGACCCCGGACCAGTCGAACGTTGAAAAAATGGTCAATATTGATGAAATTTTAACATTTAATCTTTTGACTTTAAATGACGGTTGGATGTGAGTTATTACTTTTTCAACTAAAATAAGTGTGTTTAAAGTCATTTCTGTGCCTGAAATTGGTAAAAATTGAAGATTTTGAGTAAGCAAAACTCTGTAAAAATGGCAGTTTTGGTCACTGTGAGGGATTAAAAAGTGGTTATTCAACATGAGGCCCGATCCAAATGACATTTTGAATCATTTTTGGTAGAGTCCAAAAAATCAATTTTCTGATGAAAAACGATGACCCCGGACCAGTCGAACGTTGAAAAAATGGTCAATATTGATGAAATTTTAACATTTAATCTTTTGACTTTAAATGACGGTTGGATGTGAGTTATTACTTTTTCAACTAAAATAAGTGTGTTTAAAGTCATTTCTGTGCCTGAAATTGGTCAAAATTGAAGATTTTGAGTAAGCAAAACTGTAAAAATGGCAGTTTTGGTCACTGTGAGGGTTTAAAAAGTGGTTATTCAACATGAGGCCTGATCCAAATGACATGTTGAATCATTTTTGGTAGAGTCCAAAAAATCCATTTTCTGATGAAAAACGATGACCCCTGACCAGTCGAACGTTGAAAAAATGGTCAATATTGATGAAATTTTAACATTTAATCTTTTGACTTTAAATGACGGTTGGATGTGAGTTATTACTTTTTCATCTAAAATAAGTGTGTTTAAAGTCATTTCTGTGCCTGAAATTGGTCAAAATTGAAGATTTTGAGTAAGCAAAACTCTGTAAAAATGGCAATTTTAATCACTGTGAGGGTTTAAAAAGTGGTTATTCAACATGAGGCCAGATCCAAATGACATTTTGAATCATTTTTGGTAGAGTCCAAAAAATCAATTTTCTGATGAAAAACGATGACCCCGGACCAGTCAAACGTTAAAAAAATGGTCAATATTGATGAAATTTTAACATTTAATCTTTTGACTTTAAATGACGGTTGGATGTGAGTTATTACTTTTTCAACTAAAATAAGTGTGTTTAAAGTCATTTCTGTGCCTGAAATTGGTCAAAATTGAAGATTTTGAGTAAGCAAAACTCTGTAAAAATGGCAATTTTGGTCACTGTGAGGGTTTAAAAAGTGGTTATTCAACATGAGGCCCGATCCAAATGACAGTTTGAATCATTTTTGGTAGAGTCCAAAAAATCAATTTTCTGATGAAAAACGATGACCCCGGACCAGTCGAACGTTGAAAAAATGGTCAATATTGATGAAATTTTAACATTTAATCTTTTGACTTTAAATGACGGTTGGATGTGAGTTATTACTTTTTCAACTAAAATAAGTGTGTTTAAAGTCATTTCTGTGCCTGAAATTGGTCAAAATTGAAGATTTTGAGTAAGCAAAACTCTGTAAAAATGGCAGTTTTGGTCACTGTGAGGGTTTAAAAAGTGGTTATTCAACATGAGGCCCGATCAAAATGACATTTTGAATCATTTTTGGTAGAGTCCAAAAAATCAATTTTCTGATGAAAAACGATGACCCCGGACCAGTCGAACGTTGAAAAAATGGTCAATATTGATGAAATTTTAACATTTAATCTTTTGACTTTAAATGACGGTTGGATGTGAGTTATTACTTTTTCAACTAAAATAAGTGTGTTTAAAGTCATTTCTGTGCCTGAAATTGGTCAAAATTGAAGATTTTGAGTAAGCAAAACTCTGTAAAAATGGCAATTTTGGTCACTGTGAGGGTTTAAAAAGTGGTTATTCAACATGAGGCCCGATCAAAATGACATTTTGAATCATTTTTGGTAGAGTCCAAAAAATCAATTTTCTGATGAAAAACGATGACCCCGGACCAGTCGAACGTTGAAAAAATGGTCAATATTGATGAAATTTTAACATTTAATCTTTTGACTTTAAATGACGGTTGGATGTGAGTTATTACTTTTTCAACTAAAATAAGTGTGTTTAAAGTCATTTCTGTGCCTGAAATTGGTCAAAATTGAAGATTTTGAGTAAGCAAAACTCTGTAAAAATGGCAATTTTGGTCACTGTGAGGGTTTAAAAAGTGGTTATTCAACATGAGGCCCGATCCAAATGACATTTTGAATCATTTTTGGTAGAGTCCAAAAAACCAATTTTCTGATGAAAAACGATGACCCCGGACCAGTCGAACGTTGAAAAAATGGTCAATATTGATGAAATTTTAACATTTAATCTTTTGACTTTAAATGACGGTTGGATGTGAGTTATTACTTTTTCAACTAAAATAAGTGTGTTTAAAGTCATTTCTGTGCCTGAAATTGGTCAAAATTGAAGATTTCGAGTAAGCAAAACTCTGTAAAAATGGCAATTTTGGTCACTGTGAGGGTTTAAAAAGTGGTTATTCAACATGAGGCCCGATCCAAATGACATTTTGAATCATTTTTGGTAGAGTCCAAAAAATCAATTTTCTGATGAAAAACGATGACCCCGGACCAGTCGAACGTTGAAAAAATGGTCAATATTGATGAAATTTTAACATTTAATCTTTTGACTTTAAATGACGGTTGGATGTGAGTTATTACTTTTTCAACTAAAATAAGTGTGTTTAAAGTCATTTCTGTGCCTGAAATTGGTCAAAATTGAAGATTTTGAGTAAGCAAAACTCTGTAAAAATGGCAGTTTTGGTCACTGTGAGGGTTTAAAAAGTGGTTATTCAACATGAGGCCCGATCCAAATGACATTTTGAATCATTTTTGGTAGAGTCCAAAAAATCAGTTTTCTGATGAAAAACGATGACCCCGGACCAGTCGAACGTTGAAAAAATGGTCAATATTGATGAAATTTTAACATTTAATCTTTTGACTTTAAATGACGGTTGGATGTGAGTTATTACTTTTTCAACTAAAATAAGTGTGTTTAAAGTCATTTCTGTGCCTGAAATTGGTCAAAATTGAAGATTTTGAGTAAGCAAAACTCTGTAAAAATGGCAATTTTGGTCACTGTGAGGGTTTAAAAAGTGGTTATTCAACATGAGGCCCGATCCAAATGACATTTTGAATCATTTTTGGTAGAGTCCAAAAAATCAATTTTTTGATGAAAAACGATGACCCCGGACCAGTCGAACGTTGAAAAAATGGTCAATATTGATGAAATTTTAACATTTAATCTTTTGACTTTAAATGACGGTTGGATGTGAGTTATTACTTTTTCAACTAAAATAAGTGTGTTTAAAGTCATTTCTGTGCCTGAAATTGGTCAAAATTGAAGATTTTGAGTAAGCAAAACTCTGTAAAAATGGCAATTTTGGTCACTGTGAGGGTTTAAAAAGTGGTTATTCAACATGAGGCCCGATCCAAATGACATTTTGAATCATTTTTGGTAGAGTCCCAAAAAATCAATTTTTTGATGAAAAACGATGACCCCGGACCAGTCGAACGTTGAAAAAATGGTCAATATTGATGAAATTTTAACATTTAATCTTTTGACTTTAAATGACGGTTGGATGTGAGGTATTACTTTTTCAACTAAAATAAGTGTGTTTAAAGTCATTTCTGTGCCTGAAATTGGTCAAAATTGAAGATTTTGAGTAAGCAAAACTCTGTAAAAATGGCAGTTTTGGTCACTGTGAGGGTTTAAAAAGTGGTTATTCAACATGAGGCCCGATCAAAATGACATTTTGAATCATTTTTGGTAGAGTCCAAAAAATCAATTTTCTGATGAAAAACGATGACCCCGGACCAGTCGAACGTTGAAAAAATGGTCAATATTGATGAAATTTTATCATTTAATCTTTTGACTTTAAATGACGGTTGGATGTGAGTTATTACTTTTTCAACTAAAATAAGTGTGTTTAAAGTCATTTCTGTCCCTGAAATTGGTCAAAATTGAAGATTTTGAGTAAGCAAAACTCTGTAAAAATGGCAATTTTAATCACTGTGAGGGTTTAAAAAGTGGTTATTCAACATGAGGCCAGATCCAAATGACATTTTGAATCATTTTTGGTAGAGTCCAAAAAATCAATTTTCTGATGAAAAACGATGACCCCGGACCAGTCAAACGTTAAAAAAATGGTCAATATTGATGAAATTTTAACATTTAATCTTTTGACTTTAAATGACGGTTGGATGTGAGTTATTACTTTTTCAACTAAAATAAGTGTGTTTAAAGTCATTTCTGTGCCTGAAATTGGTCAAAATTGAAGATTTTGAGTAAGCAAAACTCTGTAAAAATGGCAATTTTGGTCACTGTGAGGGTTTAAAAAGTGGTTATTCAACATGAGGCCCGATCCAAATGACAGTTTGAATCATTTTTGGTAGAGTCCAAAAAATCAATTTTCTGATGAAAAACGATGACCCCGGACCAGTCGAACGTTGAAAAAATGGTCAATATTGATGAAATTTTAACATTTAATCTTTTGACTTTAAATGACGGTTGGATGTGAGTTATTACTTTTTCAACTAAAATAAGTGTGTTTAAAGTCATTTCTGTGCCTGAAATTGGTCAAAATTGAAGATTTTGAGTAAGCAAAACTCTGTAAAAATGGCAGTTTTGGTCACTGTGAGGGTTTAAAAAGTGGTTATTCAACATGAGGCCCGATCAAAATGACATTTTGAATCATTTTTGGTAGAGTCCAAAAAATCAATTTTCTGATGAAAAACGATGACCCCGGACCAGTCGAACGTTGAAAAAATGGTCAATATTGATGAAATTTTAACATTTAATCTTTTGACTTTAAATGACGGTTGGATGTGAGTTATTACTTTTTCAACTAAAATAAGTGTGTTTAAAGTCATTTCTGTGCCTGAAATTGGTCAAAATTGAAGATTTTGAGTAAGCAAAACTCTGTAAAAATGGCAATTTTGGTCACTGTGAGGGTTTAAAAAGTGGTTATTCAACATGAGGCCCGATCAAAATGACATTTTGAATCATTTTTGGTAGAGTCCAAAAAATCAATTTTCTGATGAAAAACGATGACCCCGGACCAGTCGAACGTTGAAAAAATGGTCAATATTGATGAAATTTTAACATTTAATCTTTTGACTTTAAATGACGGTTGGATGTGAGTTATTACTTTTTCAACTAAAATAAGTGTGTTTAAAGTCATTTCTGTGCCTGAAATTGGTCAAAATTGAAGATTTT
The DNA here is from genome assembly GCF_964263255.1 of Lissotriton vulgaris. Lineage (NCBI taxonomy): Eukaryota > Metazoa > Chordata > Amphibia > Caudata > Salamandridae > Lissotriton > Lissotriton vulgaris. The sequence goes on along the minus strand of NW_028247653.1, from coordinate 54,347 downwards.
GAGTAAGCAAAACTCTGTAAAAATGGCAATTTTGGTCACTGTGAGGGTTTAAAAAGTGGTTATTCAACATGAGGCCCGATCCAAATGACATTTTGAATCATTTTTGGTAGAGTCCAAAAAACCAATTTTCTGATGAAAAACGATGACCCCGGACCAGTCGAACGTTGAAAAAATGGTCAATATTGATGAAATTTTAACATTTAATCTTTTGACTTTAAATGACGGTTGGATGTGAGTTATTACTTTTTCAACTAAAATAAGTGTGTTTAAAGTCATTTCTGTGCCTGAAATTGGTCAAAATTGAAGATTTCGAGTAAGCAAAACTCTGTAAAAATGGCAATTTTGGTCACTGTGAGGGTTTAAAAAGTGGTTATTCAACATGAGGCCCGATCCAAATGACATTTTGAATCATTTTTGGTAGAGTCCAAAAAATCAATTTTCTGATGAAAAACGATGACCCCGGACCAGTCGAACGTTGAAAAAATGGTCAATATTGATGAAATTTTAACATTTAATCTTTTGACTTTAAATGACGGTTGGATGTGAGTTATTACTTTTTCAACTAAAATAAGTGTGTTTAAAGTCATTTCTGTGCCTGAAATTGGTCAAAATTGAAGATTTTGAGTAAGCAAAACTCTGTAAAAATGGCAATTTTGGTCACTGTGAGGGTTTAAAAAGTGGTTATTCAACATGAGGCCCGATCCAAATGACATTTTGAATCATTTTTGGTAGAGTCCAAAAAATCAATTTTCTGATGAAAAACGATGACCCCGGACCAGTCGAACGTTGAAAAAATGGTCAATATTGATGAAATTTTAACATTTAATCTTTTGACTTTAAATGACGGTTGGATGTGAGTTATTACTTTTTCAACTAAAATAAGTGTGTTTAAAGTCATTTCTGTGCCTGAAATTGGTAAAAATTGAAGATTTTGAGTAAGCAAAACTCTGTAAAAATGGCAGTTTTGGTCACTGTGAGGGATTAAAAAGTGGTTATTCAACATGAGGCCCGATCCAAATGACATTTTGAATCATTTTTGGTAGAGTTCAAAAAATCAATTTTCTGATGAAAAACGATGACCCGGACCAGTCGAACGTTGAAAAAATGGTCAATATTGATGAAATTTAACATTTAATCTTTTGACTTTAAATGACGGTTGGATGTGAGTTATTACTTTTTCAACTAAAATAAGTGTGTTTAAAGTCATTTCTGTGCCTGAAATTGGTCAAAATTGAAGATTTTGAGTAAGCAAAACTGTAAAAATGGCAGTTTTGGTCACTGTGAGGGTTTAAAAAGTGGTTATTCAACATGAGGCCTGATCCAAATGACATGTTGAATCATTTTTGGTAGAGTCCAAAAAATCAATTTTCTGATGAAAAACGATGACCCCGGACCAGTCGAACGTTGAAAAAATGGTCAATATTGATGAAATTTTAACATTTAATCTTTTGACTTTAAATGACGGTTGAATGTGAGTTATTACTTTTTCAACTAAAATAAGTGTGTTTAAAGTCTTTTCTGTGCCTGAAATTGGTCAAAATTGAAGATTTTGAGTAAGCAAAACTCTGTAAAAATGGCAGTTTTGGTCACTGTGAGGGTTTAAAAAGTGGTTATTCAACATGAGGCCCGATCAAAATGACATTTTGAATCATTTTTGGTAAAGTCCAAAAAATCAATTTTCTGATGAAAAACGATGACCCCGGACCAGTCGAACGTTGAAAAAATGGTCAATATTGATGAAATTTTAACATTTAATCTTTTGACTTTAAATGACGGTTGGATGTGAGTTATTACTTTTTCAACTAAAATAAGTGTGTTTAAAGTCATTTCTGTGCCTGAAATTGGTCAAAATTGAAGATTTTGAGTAAGCAAAACTCTGTAAAAATTGCAGTTTTGGTCACTGTGAGGGTTTAAAAAGTGGTTATTCAACATGAGGCCCGATCCAAATGACATTTCGAATCATTTTTGGTAGAGTCCAAAAAATCAATTTTCTGATGAAAAACGATGACCCCGGACCAGTCAAACGTTGAAAAAATGGTCAATATTGATGAAATTTTAACATTTAATCTTTTGACTTTAAATGACGGTTGGATGTGAGTTATTACTTTTTCAACTAAAATAAGTGTGTTTAAAGTCATTTCTGTGCCTGAAATTGGTCAAAATTGAAGATTTTGAGTAAGCAAAACTCTGTAAAAATGGCAATTTTGGTCACTGTGAGGGTTTAAAAAGTGGTTATTCAACATGAGGCCCGATCCAAATGACATTTTGAATCATTTTTGGTAGAGTCCAAAAAACCAATTTTCTGATGAAAAACGATGACCCCGGACCAGTCGAACGTTGAAAAAATGGTCAATATTGATGAAATTTTAACATTTAATCTTTTGACTTTAAATGACGGTTGGATGTGAGTTATTACTTTTTCAACTAAAATAAGTGTGTTTAAAGTCATTTCTGTGCCTGAAATTGGTCAAAATTGAAGATTTTGAGTAAGCAAAACTCTGTAAAAATGGCAATTTTGGTCACTGTGAGGGTTTAAAAAGTGGTTATTCAACATGAGGCCCGATCCAAATGACATTTGAATCATTTTTGGTAGAGTCCAAAAAATCAGTTTTCTGATGAAAAACGATGACCCCGGACCAGTCGAACGTTGAAAAAATGGTCAATATTGATGAAATTTTAACATTTAATCTTTTGACTTTAAATGACGGTTGGATGTGAGTTATTACTTATTCAACTAAAATAAGTGTGTTTAAAGTCATTTCTGTGCCTGAAATTGGTCAAAATTGAAGATTTTGAGTAAGCAAAACTCTGTAAAAATGGCAATTTTGGTCACTGTGAGGGTTTAAAAAGTGGTTATTCAACATGAGGCCCGATCCAAATGACATTTTGAATCATTTTTGGTAGAGTCCAAAAAATCAATTTTTTGATGAAAAACGATGACCCCGGACCAGTCGAACGTTGAAAAAATGGTCAATATTGATGAAATTTTAACATTTAATCTTTTGACTTTAAATGACGGTTGGATGTGAGTTATTACTTTTTCAACTAAAATAAGTGTGTTTAAAGTCATTTCTGTGCCTGAAATTGGTCAAAATTGAAGATTTTGAGTAAGCAAAACTCTGTAAAAATGGCAATTTTGGTCACTGTGAGGGTTTAAAAAGTGGTTATTCAACATGAGGCCCGATCCAAATGACATTTTGAATCATTTTTGGTAGAGTCCCAAAAAATCAATTTTTTGATGAAAAACGATGACCCCGGACCAGTCGAACGTTGAAAAAATGGTCAATATTGATGAAATTTTAACATTTAATCTTTTGACTTTAAATGACGGTTGGATGTGAGGTATTACTTTTTCAACTAAAATAAGTGTGTTTAAAGTCATTTCTGTGCCTGAAATTGGTCAAAATTGAAGATTTTGAGTAAGCAAAACTCTGTAAAAATGGCAGTTTTGGTCACTGTGAGGGTTTAAAAAGTGGTTATTCAACATGAGGCCCGATCAAAATGACATTTTGAATCATTTTTGGTAGAGTCCAAAAAATCAATTTTCTGATGAAAAACGATGACCCCGGACCAGTCGAACGTTGAAAAAATGGTCAATATTGATGAAATTTTAACATTTAATCTTTTGACTTTAAATGACGGTTGGATGTGAGTTATTACTTTTTCATCTAAAATAAGTGTGTTTAAAGTCATTTCTGTGCCTGAAATTGGTCAAAATTGAAGATTTTGAGTAAGCAAAACTCTGTAAAAATGGCAATTTTAATCACTGTGAGGGTTTAAAAAGTGGTTATTCAACATGAGGCCAGATCCAAATGACATTTTGAATCATTTTTGGTAGAGTCCAAAAAATCAATTTTCTGATGAAAAACGATGACCCCGGACCAGTCAAACGTTAAAAAAATGGTCAATATTGATGAAATTTTAACATTTAATCTTTTGACTTTAATGACGGTTGGATGTGAGTTATTACTTTTTCAACTAAAAATAAGTGTGTTTAAAGTCATTTCTGTGCCTGAAATTGGTCAAAATTGAAGATTTTGAGTAAGCAAAACTCTGTAAAAATGGCAATTTTGGTCACTGTGAGGGTTTAAAAAGTGGTTATTCAACATGAGGCCCGATCCAAATGACAGTTTGAATCATTTTTGGTAAAGTCCAAAAAATCAATTTTCTGATGAAAAACGATGACCCCGGACCAGTCGAACGTTGAAAAAATGGTCAATATTGATGAAATTTTAACATTTAATCTTTTGACTTTAAATGACGGTTGGATGTGAGTTATTACTTTTTCAACTAAAATAAGTGTGTTTAAAGTCATTTCTGTGCCTGAAATTGGTCAAAATTGAAGATTTTGAGTAAGCAAAACTCTGTAAAAATGGCAGTTTTGGTCACTGTGAGGGTTTAAAAAGTGGTTATTCCAACATGAGGCCCGATCAAAATGACATTTTGAATCATTTTTGGTAGAGTCCAAAAAATCAATTTTCTGATGAAAAACGATGACCCCGGACCAGTCGAACGTTGAAAAAATGGTCAATATTGATGAAATTTTAACATTTAATCTTTTGACTTTAAATGACGGTTGGATGTGAGTTATTACTTTTTCAACTAAAATAAGTGTGTTTAAAGTCATTTCTGTGCCTGAAATTGGTCAAAATTGAAGATTTTGAGTAAGCAAAACTCTGTAAAAATGGCAATTTTGGTCACTGTGAGGGTTTAAAAAGTGGTTATTCAACATGAGGCCCGATCAAAATGACATTTTGAATCATTTTTGGTAGAGTCCAAAAAATCAATTTTCTGATGAAAAACGATGACCCCGGACCAGTCGAACGTTGAAAAAATGGTCAATATTGATGAAATTTTTAACATTTAATCTTTTGACTTTAAATGACGGTTGGATGTGAGTTATTACTTTTTCAACTAAAATAAGTGTGTTTAAAGTCATTTCTGTGCCTGAAATTGGTCAAAATTGAAGATTTTGAGTAAGCAAAACTCTGTAAAAATGGCAATTTTGGTCACTGTGAGGGTTTAAAAAGTGGTTATTCAACATGAGGCCCGATCCAAATGACATTTTGAATCATTTTTGGTAGAGTCCAAAAAACCAATTTTCTGATGAAAAACGATGACCCCGGACCAGTCGAACGTTGAAAAAATGGTCAATATTGATGAAATTTTAACATTTAATCTTTTGACTTTAAATGACGGTTGGATGTGAGTTATTACTTTTTCAACTAAAATAAGTGTGTTTAAAGTCATTTCTGTGCCTGAAATTGGTCAAAATTGAAGATTTCGAGTAAGCAAAACTCTGTAAAAATGGCAATTTTGGTCACTGTGAGGGTTTAAAAAGTGGTTATTCAACATGAGGCCCGATCCAAATGACATTTTGAATCATTTTTGGTAGAGTCCAAAAAATCAATTTTCTGATGAAAAACGATGACCCCGGACCAGTCGAACGTTGAAAAAATGGTCAATATTGATGAAATTTTAACATTTAATCTTTTGACTTTAAATGACGGTTGGATGTGAGTTATTACTTTTTCAACTAAAATAAGTGTGTTTAAAGTCATTTCTGTGCCTGAAATTGGTCAAAATTGAAGATTTTGAGTAAGCAAAACTCTGTAAAAATGGCAGTTTTGGTCACTGTGAGGGTTTAAAAAGTGGTTATTCAACATGAGGCCCGATCCAAATGACATTTTGAATCATTTTTGGTAGAGTCCAAAAAATCAGTTTTCTGATGAAAAACGATGACCCCGGACCAGTCGAACGTTGAAAAAATGGTCAATATTGATGAAATTTTAACATTTAATCTTTTGACTTTAAATGACGGTTGGATGTGAGTTATTACTTTTTCAACTAAAATAAGTGTGTTTAAAGTCATTTCTGTGCCTGAAATTGGTCAAAATTGAAGATTTTGAGTAAGCAAAACTCTGTAAAAATGGCAATTTTGGTCACTGTGAGGGTTTAAAAAGTGGTTATTCAACATGAGGCCCGATCCAAATGACATTTTGAATCATTTTTGGTAGAGTCCCAAAAAATCAATTTTTTGATGAAAAACGATGACCCCGGACCAGTCGAACGTTGAAAAAATGGTCAATATTGATGAAATTTTAACATTTAATCTTTTGACTTTAAATGACGGTTGGATGTGAGGTATTACTTTTTCAACTAAAATAAGTGTGTTTAAAGTCATTTCTGTGCCTGAAATTGGTCAAAATTGAAGATTTTGAGTAAGCAAAACTCTGTAAAAATGGCAATTTTGGTCACTGTGAGGGTTTAAAAAGTGGTTATTCAACATGAGGCCCGATCCAAATGTCATTTTGAATCATTTTTGGTAAAGTCCAAAAAATCAATTTTCTGATGAAAAACGATGACCCCGGACCAGTCGAACGTTGAAAAAATGGTCAATATTGATGAAATTTTAACATTTAATCTTTTGACTTTAAATGACGGTTGGATGTGAGTTATTACTTTTTCAACTAAAATAAGTGTGTTTAAAGTCATTTCTGTGCCTGAAATTGGTCAAAATTGAAGATTTTGAGTAAGCAAAACTCTGTAAAAATTGCAGTTTTGGTCACTGTGAGGGTTTAAAAAGTGGTTATTCAACATGAGGCCCGATCCAAATGACATTTTGAATCATTTTTGGTAGAGTCCAAAAAATCAATTTTCTGATGAAAAACGATGACCCCGGACCAGTCAAACGTTGAAAAAATGGTCAATATTGATGAAATTTTAACATTTAATCTTTTGACTTTAAATGACGGTTGGATGTGAGTTATTACTTTTTCAACTAAAATAAGTGTGTTTAAAGTCATTTCTGTGCCTGAAATTGGTCAAAATTGAAGATTTTGAGTAAGCAAAACTCTGTAAAAATGGCAATTTTGGTCACTGTGAGGGTTTAAAAAGTGGTTATTCAACATGAGGCCCGATCCAAATGACAGTTTGAATCATTTTTGGTAGAGTCCAAAAAATCAATTTTCTGATGAAAAACGATGACCCCGGACCAGTCGAACGTTGAAAAAATGGTCAATATTGATGAAATTTTAACATTTAATCTTTTGACTTTAAATGACGGTTGGATGTGAGTTATTACTTTTTCAACTAAAATAAGTGTGTTTAAAGTCATTTCTGTGCCTGAAATTGGTAAAAATTGAAGATTTTGAGTAAGCAAAACTCTGTAAAAATGGCAGTTTTGGTCACTGTGAGGGATTAAAAAGTGGTTATTCAACATGAGGCCCGATCCAAATGACATTTTGAATCATTTTTGGTAGAGTCCAAAAAATCAATTTTCTGATGAAAAACGATGACCCCGGACCAGTCGAACGTTGAAAAAATGGTCAATATTGATGAAATTTTAACATTTAATCTTTTGACTTTAAATGACGGTTGGATGTGAGTTATTACTTTTTCAACTAAAATAAGTGTGTTTAAAGTCATTTCTGTGCCTGAAATTGGTCAAAATTGAAGATTTTGAGTAAGCAAAACTGTAAAAATGGCAGTTTTGGTCACTGTGAGGGTTTAAAAAGTGGTTATTCAACATGAGGCCTGATCCAAATGACATGTTGAATCATTTTTGGTAGAGTCCAAAAAATCCATTTTCTGATGAAAAACGATGACCCCTGACCAGTCGAACGTTGAAAAAATGGTCAATATTGATGAAATTTTAACATTTAATCTTTTGACTTTAAATGACGGTTGGATGTGAGTTATTACTTTTTCATCTAAAATAAGTGTGTTTAAAGTCATTTCTGTGCCTGAAATTGGTCAAAATTGAAGATTTTGAGTAAGCAAAACTCTGTAAAAATGGCAATTTTAATCACTGTGAGGGTTTAAAAAGTGGTTATTCAACATGAGGCCAGATCCAAATGACATTTTGAATCATTTTTGGTAGAGTCCAAAAAATCAATTTTCTGATGAAAAACGATGACCCCGGACCAGTCAAACGTTAAAAAAATGGTCAATATTGATGAAATTTTAACATTTAATCTTTTGACTTTAAATGACGGTTGGATGTGAGTTATTACTTTTTCAACTAAAATAAGTGTGTTTAAAGTCATTTCTGTGCCTGAAATTGGTCAAAATTGAAGATTTTGAGTAAGCAAAACTCTGTAAAAATGGCAATTTTGGTCACTGTGAGGGTTTAAAAAGTGGTTATTCAACATGAGGCCCGATCCAAATGACAGTTTGAATCATTTTTGGTAGAGTCCAAAAAATCAATTTTCTGATGAAAAACGATGACCCCGGACCAGTCGAACGTTGAAAAAATGGTCAATATTGATGAAATTTTAACATTTAATCTTTTGACTTTAAATGACGGTTGGATGTGAGTTATTACTTTTTCAACTAAAATAAGTGTGTTTAAAGTCATTTCTGTGCCTGAAATTGGTCAAAATTGAAGATTTTGAGTAAGCAAAACTCTGTAAAAATGGCAGTTTTGGTCACTGTGAGGGTTTAAAAAGTGGTTATTCAACATGAGGCCCGATCAAAATGACATTTTGAATCATTTTTGGTAGAGTCCAAAAAATCAATTTTCTGATGAAAAACGATGACCCCGGACCAGTCGAACGTTGAAAAAATGGTCAATATTGATGAAATTTTAACATTTAATCTTTTGACTTTAAATGACGGTTGGATGTGAGTTATTACTTTTTCAACTAAAATAAGTGTGTTTAAAGTCATTTCTGTGCCTGAAATTGGTCAAAATTGAAGATTTTGAGTAAGCAAAACTCTGTAAAAATGGCAATTTTGGTCACTGTGAGGGTTTAAAAAGTGGTTATTCAACATGAGGCCCGATCAAAATGACATTTTGAATCATTTTTGGTAGAGTCCAAAAAATCAATTTTCTGATGAAAAACGATGACCCCGGACCAGTCGAACGTTGAAAAAATGGTCAATATTGATGAAATTTTAACATTTAATCTTTTGACTTTAAATGACGGTTGGATGTGAGTTATTACTTTTTCAACTAAAATAAGTGTGTTTAAAGTCATTTCTGTGCCTGAAATTGGTCAAAATTGAAGATTTTGAGTAAGCAAAACTCTGTAAAAATGGCAATTTTGGTCACTGTGAGGGTTTAAAAAGTGGTTATTCAACATGAGGCCCGATCCAAATGACATTTTGAATCATTTTTGGTAGAGTCCAAAAAACCAATTTTCTGATGAAAAACGATGACCCCGGACCAGTCGAACGTTGAAAAAATGGTCAATATTGATGAAATTTTAACATTTAATCTTTTGACTTTAAATGACGGTTGGATGTGAGTTATTACTTTTTCAACTAAAATAAGTGTGTTTAAAGTCATTTCTGTGCCTGAAATTGGTCAAAATTGAAGATTTCGAGTAAGCAAAACTCTGTAAAAATGGCAATTTTGGTCACTGTGAGGGTTTAAAAAGTGGTTATTCAACATGAGGCCCGATCCAAAATGACATTTTGAATCATTTTTGGTAGAGTCCAAAAAATCAATTTTCTGATGAAAAACGATGACCCCGGACCAGTCGAACGTTGAAAAAATGGTCAATATTGATGAAATTTTAACATTTAATCTTTTGACTTTAAATGACGGTTGGATGTGAGTTATTACTTTTTCAACTAAAATAAGTGTGTTTAAAGTCATTTCTGTGCCTGAAATTGGTCAAAATTGAAGATTTTGAGTAAGCAAAACTCTGTAAAAATGGCAGTTTTGGTCACTGTGAGGGTTTAAAAAGTGGTTATTCAACATGAGGCCCGATCCAAATGACATTTTGAATCATTTTTGGTAGAGTCCAAAAAATCAGTTTTCTGATGAAAAACGATGACCCCGGACCAGTCGAACGTTGAAAAAATGGTCAATATTGATGAAATTTTAACATTTAATCTTTTGACTTTAAATGACGGTTGGATGTGAGTTATTACTTTTTCAACTAAAATAAGTGTGTTTAAAGTCATTTCTGTGCCTGAAATTGGTCAAAATTGAAGATTTTGAGTAAGCAAAACTCTGTAAAAATGGCAATTTTGGTCACTGTGAGGGTTTAAAAAGTGGTTATTCAACATGAGGCCCGATCCAAATGACATTTTGAATCATTTTTGGTAGAGTCCAAAAAATCAATTTTTTGATGAAAAACGATGACCCCGGACCAGTCGAACGTTGAAAAAATGGTCAATATTGATGAAATTTTAACATTTAATCTTTTGACTTTAAATGACGGTTGGATGTGAGTTATTACTTTTTCAACTAAAATAAGTGTGTTTAAAGTCATTTCTGTGCCTGAAATTGGTCAAAATTGAAGATTTTGAGTAAGCAAAACTCTGTAAAAATGGCAATTTTGGTCACTGTGAGGGTTTAAAAAGTGGTTATTCAACATGAGGCCCGATCCAAATGACATTTTGAATCATTTTTGGTAGAGTCCCAAAAAATCAATTTTTTGATGAAAAACGATGACCCCGGACCAGTCGAACGTTGAAAAAATGGTCAATATTGATGAAATTTTAACATTTAATCTTTTGACTTTAAATGACGGTTGGATGTGAGGTATTACTTTTTCAACTAAAATAAGTGTGTTTAAAGTCATTTCTGTGCCTGAAATTGGTCAAAATTGAAGATTTTGAGTAAGCAAAACTCTGTAAAAATGGCAGTTTTGGTCACTGTGAGGGTTTAAAAAGTGGTTATTCAACATGAGGCCCGATCAAAATGACATTTTGAATCATTTTTGGTAGAGTCCAAAAAATCAATTTTCTGATGAAAAACGATGACCCCGGACCAGTCGAACGTTGAAAAAATGGTCAATATTGATGAAATTTTATCATTTAATCTTTTGACTTTAAATGACGGTTGGATGTGAGTTATTACTTTTTCAACTAAAATAAGTGTGTTTAAAGTCATTTCTGTGCCTGAAATTGGTCAAAATTGAAGATTTTGAGTAAGCAAAACTCTGTAAAAATGGCAATTTTAATCACTGTGAGGGTTTAAAAAGTGGTTATTCAACATGAGGCCAGATCCAAATGACATTTTGAATCATTTTTGGTAGAGTCCAAAAAATCAATTTTCTGATGAAAAACGATGACCCCGGACCAGTCAAACGTTAAAAAAATGGTCAATATTGATGAAATTTTAACATTTAATCTTTTGACTTTAAATGACGGTTGGATGTGAGTTATTACTTTTTCAACTAAAATAAGTGTGTTTAAAGTCATTTCTGTGCCTGAAATTGGTCAAAATTGAAGATTTTGAGTAAGCAAAACTCTGTAAAAATGGCAATTTTGGTCACTGTGAGGGTTTAAAAAGTGGTTATTCAACATGAGGCCCGATCCAAATGACAGTTTGAATCATTTTTGGTAGAGTCCAAAAAATCAATTTTCTGATGAAAAACGATGACCCCGGACCAGTCGAACGTTGAAAAAATGGTCAATATTGATGAAATTTTAACATTTAATCTTTTGACTTTAAATGACGGTTGGATGTGAGTTATTACTTTTTCAACTAAAATAAGTGTGTTTAAAGTCATTTCTGTGCCTGAAATTGGTCAAAATTGAAGATTTTGAGTAAGCAAAACTCTGTAAAAATGGCAGTTTTGGTCACTGTGAGGGTTTAAAAAGTGGTTATTCAACATGAGGCCCGATCAAAATGACATTTTGAATCATTTTTGGTAGAGTCCAAAAAATCAATTTTCTGATGAAAAACGATGACCCCGGACCAGTCGAACGTTGAAAAAATGGTCAATATTGATGAAATTTTAACATTTAATCTTTTGACTTTAAATGACGGTTGGATGTGAGTTATTACTTTTTCAACTAAAATAAGTGTGTTTAAAGTCATTTCTGTGCCTGAAATTGGTCAAAATTGAAGATTTTGAGTAAGCAAAACTCTGTAAAAATGGCAATTTTGGTCACTGTGAGGGTTTAAAAAGTGGTTATTCAACATGAGGCCCGATCAAAATGACATTTTGAATCATTTTTGGTAGAGTCCAAAAAATCAATTTTCTGATGAAAAACGATGACCCCGGACCAGTCGAACGTTGAAAAAATGGTTAATATTGATGAAATTTTAACATTTAATCTTTTGACTTTAAATGACGGTTGGATGTGAGTTATTACTTTTTCAACTAAAATAAGTGTGTTTAAAGTCATTTCTGTGCCTGAAATTGGTCAAAATTGAAGATTTTGAGTAAGCAAAACTCTGTAAAAATGGCAATTTTGGTCACTGTGAGGGTTTAAAAAGTGGTTATTCAACATGAGGCCCGATCCAAATGACATTTTGAATCATTTTTGGTAGAGTCCAAAAAACCAATTTTCTGATGAAAAACGATGACCCCGGACCAGTCGAACGTTGAAAAAATGGTCAATATTGATGAAATTTTAACATTTAATCTTTTGACTTTAAATGACGGTTGGATGTGAGTTATTACTTTTTCAACTAAAATAAGTGTGTTTAAAGTCATTTCTGTGCCTGAAATTGGTCAAAATTGAAGATTTCGAGTAAGCAAAACTCTGTAAAAATGGCAATTTTGGTCACTGTGAGGGTTTAAAAAGTGGTTATTCAACATGAGGCCCGATCCAAATGACATTTTGAATCATTTTTGGTAGAGTCCAAAAAATCAATTTTCTGATGAAAAACGATGACCCCGGACCAGTCGAACGTTGAAAAAATGGTCAATATTGATGAAATTTTAACATTTAATCTTTTGACTTTAAATGACGGTTGGATGTGAGTTATTACTTTTTCAACTAAAATAAGTGTGTTTAAAGTCATTTCTGTGCCTGAAATTGGTCAAAATTGAAGATTTTGAGTAAGCAAAACTCTGTAAAAATGGCAATTTTGGTCACTGTGAGGGTTTAAAAAGTGGTTATTCAACATGAGGCCCGATCCAAATGACATTTTGAATCATTTTTGGTAGAGTCCAAAAAATCAATTTTCTGATGAAAAACGATGACCCCGGACCAGTCGAACGTTGAAAAAATGGTCAATATTGATGAAATTTTAACATTTAATCTTTTGACTTTAAATGACGGTTGGATGTGAGTTATTACTTTTTCAACTAAAATAAGTGTGTTTAAAGTCATTTCTGTGCCTGAAATTGGTAAAAATTGAAGATTTTGAGTAAGCAAAACTCTGTAAAAATGGCAGTTTTGGTCACTGTGAGGGATTAAAAAGTGGTTATTCAACATGAGGCCCGATCCAAATGACATTTTGAATCATTTTTGGTAGAGTTCAAAAAATCAATTTTCTGATGAAAAACGATGACCCCGGACCAGTCGAACGTTGAAAAAATGGTCAATATTGATGAAATTTTAACATTTAATCTTTTGACTTTAAATGACGGTTGGATGTGAGTTATTACTTTTTCAACTAAAATAAGTGTGTTTAAAGTCATTTCTGTGCCTGAAATTGGTCAAAATTGAAGATTTTGAGTAAGCAAAACTGTAAAAATGGCAGTTTTGGTCACTGTGAGGGTTTAAAAAGTGGTTATTCAACATGAGGCCTGATCCAAATGACATGTTGAATCATTTTTGGTAGAGTCCAAAAAATCAATTTTCTGATGAAAAACGATGACCCCGGACCAGTCGAACGTTGAAAAAATGGTCAATATTGATGAAATTTTAACATTTAATCTTTTGACTTTAAATGACGGTTGAATGTGAGTTATTACTTTTTCAACTAAAATAAGTGTGTTTAAAGTCTTTTCTGTGCCTGAAATTGGTCAAAATTGAAGATTTTGAGTAAGCAAAACTCTGTAAAAATGGCAGTTTTGGTCACTGTGAGGGTTTAAAAAGTGGTTATTCAACATGAGGCCCGATCAAAATGACATTTTGAATCATTTTTGGTAAAGTCCAAAAAATCAATTTTCTGATGAAAAACGATGACCCCGGACCAGTCGAACGTTGAAAAAATGGTCAATATTGATGAAATTTTAACATTTAATCTTTTGACTTTAAATGACGGTTGGATGTGAGTTATTACTTTTTCAACTAAAATAAGTGTGTTTAAAGTCATTTCTGTGCCTGAAATTGGTCAAAATTGAAGATTTTGAGTAAGCAAAACTCTGTAAAAATTGCAGTTTTGGTCACTGTGAGGGTTTAAAAAGTGGTTATTCAACATGAGGCCCGATCCAAATGACATTTCGAATCATTTTTGGTAGAGTCCAAAAAATCAATTTTCTGATGAAAAACGATGACCCCGGACCAGTCAAACGTTGAAAAAATGGTCAATATTGATGAAATTTTAACATTTAATCTTTTGACTTTAAATGACGGTTGGATGTGAGTTATTACTTTTTCAACTAAAATAAGTGTGTTTAAAGTCATTTCTGTGCCTGAAATTGGTCAAAATTGAAGATTTTGAGTAAGCAAAACTCTGTAAAAATGGCAATTTTGGTCACTGTGAGGGTTTAAAAAGTGGTTATTCAACATGAGGCCCGATCCAAATGACATTTTGAATCATTTTTGGTAGAGTCCAAAAAACCAATTTTCTGATGAAAAACGATGACCCCGGACCAGTCGAACGTTGAAAAAATGGTCAATATTGATGAAATTTTAACATTTAATCTTTTGACTTTAAATGACGGTTGGATGTGAGTTATTACTTTTTCAACTAAAATAAGTGTGTTTAAAGTCATTTCTGTGCCTGAAATTGGTCAAAATTGAAGATTTTGAGTAAGCAAAACTCTGTAAAAATGGCAATTTTGGTCACTGTGAGGGTTTAAAAAGTGGTTATTCAACATGAGGCCCGATCCAAATGACATTTTGAATCATTTTTGGTAGAGTCCAAAAAATCAGTTTTCTGATGAAAAACGATGACCCCGGACCAGTCGAACGTTGAAAAAATGGTCAATATTGATGAAATTTTAACATTTAATCTTTTGACTTTAAATGACGGTTGGATGTGAGTTATTACTTATTCAACTAAAATAAGTGTGTTTAAAGTCATTTCTGTGCCTGAAATTGGTCAAAATTGAAGATTTTGAGTAAGCAAAACTCTGTAAAAATGGCAATTTTGGTCACTGTGAGGGTTTAAAAAGTGGTTATTCAACATGAGGCCCGATCCAAATGACATTTTGAATCATTTTTGGTAGAGTCCAAAAAATCAATTTTTTGATGAAAAACGATGACCCCGGACCAGTCGAACGTTGAAAAAATGGTCAATATTGATGAAATTTTAACATTTAATCTTTTGACTTTAAATGACGGTTGGATGTGAGTTATTACTTTTTCAACTAAAATAAGTGTGTTTAAAGTCATTTCTGTGCCTGAAATTGGTCAAAATTGAAGATTTTGAGTAAGCAAAACTCTGTAAAAATGGCAATTTTGGTCACTGTGAGGGTTTAAAAAGTGGTTATTCAACATGAGGCCCGATCCAAATGACATTTTGAATCATTTTTGGTAGAGTCCCAAAAAATCAATTTTTTGATGAAAAACGATGACCCCGGACCAGTCGAACGTTGAAAAAATGGTCAATATTGATGAAATTTTAACATTTAATCTTTTGACTTTAAATGACGGTTGGATGTGAGGTATTACTTTTTCAACTAAAATAAGTGTGTTTAAAGTCATTTCTGTGCCTGAAATTGGTCAAAATTGAAGATTTTGAGTAAGCAAAACTCTGTAAAAATGGCAGTTTTGGTCACTGTGAGGGTTTAAAAAGTGGTTATTCAACATGAGGCCCGATCAAAATGACATTTTGAATCATTTTTGGTAGAGTCCAAAAAATCAATTTTCTGATGAAAAACGATGACCCCGGACCAGTCGAACGTTGAAAAAATGGTCAATATTGATGAAATTTTAACATTTAATCTTTTGACTTTAAATGACGGTTGGATGTGAGTTATTACTTTTTCATCTAAAATAAGTGTGTTTAAAGTCATTTCTGTGCCTGAAATTGGTCAAAATTGAAGATTTTGAGTAAGCAAAACTCTGTAAAAATGGCAATTTTAATCACTGTGAGGGTTTAAAAAGTGGTTATTCAACATGAGGCCAGATCCAAATGACATTTTGAATCATTTTTGGTAGAGTCCAAAAAATCAATTTTCTGATGAAAAACGATGACCCCGGACCAGTCAAACGTTAAAAAAATGGTCAATATTGATGAAATTTTAACATTTAATCTTTTGACTTTAAATGACGGTTGGATGTGAGTTATTACTTTTTCAACTAAAATAAGTGTGTTTAAAGTCATTTCTGTGCCTGAAATTGGTCAAAATTGAAGATTTTGAGTAAGCAAAACTCTGTAAAAATGGCAATTTTGGTCACTGTGAGGGTTTAAAAAGTGGTTATTCAACATGAGGCCCGATCCAAATGACAGTTTGAATCATTTTTGGTAGAGTCCAAAAAATCAATTTTCTGATGAAAAACGATGACCCCGGACCAGTCGAACGTTGAAAAAATGGTCAATATTGATGAAATTTTAACATTTAATCTTTTGACTTTAAATGACGGTTGGATGTGAGTTATTACTTTTTCAACTAAAATAAGTGTGTTTAAAGTCATTTCTGTGCCTGAAATTGGTCAAAATTGAAGATTTTGAGTAAGCAAAACTCTGTAAAAATGGCAGTTTTGGTCACTGTGAGGGTTTAAAAAGTGGTTATTCAACATGAGGCCCGATAAATGACATTTTGAATCATTTTTGGTAGAGTCCAAAAAATCAATTTTCTGATGAAAAACGATGACCCCGGACCAGTCGAACGTTGAAAAAATGGTCAATATTGATGACATTTTAACATTTAATCTTTTGACTTTAAATGACGGTTGGATGTGAGTTATTACTTTTTCAACTAAAATAAGTGTGTTTAAAGTCATTTCTGTGCCTGAAATTGGTCAAAATTGAAGATTTTGAGTAAGCAAAACTCTGTAAAAATGGCAGTTTTGGTCACTGTGAGGATTTAAAAAGTGGTTATTCAACATGAGGCCCGATCCAAATGACATTTTGAATCATTTTTGGTAGAGTCCAAAAAATCAATTTTCTGATGAAAAACGATGACCCCGGACCAGTCGAACGTTGAAAAAATGGTCAATATTGATGAAATTTTAACATTTAATCTTTTGACTTTAAATGACGGTTGGATGTGAGTTATTACTTTTTCAACTAAAATAAGTGTGTTTAAAGTCATTTCTGTGCCTGAAATTGGTCAAAATTGAAGATTTTGAGTAAGCTAACTCTGTAAAAATGGCAATTTTGGTCACTGTGAGGGTTTAAAAAGTGGTTATTCAACATGAGGCCCGATCCAAATGACATTTTGAATCAATTTTGGTAGAGTCCAAAAAATCAATTTTCTGATGAAAAACGATGACCCCGGACCAGTCGAACGTTGAAAAAATTGTCAATATTGATGAAATTTTAACATTTAATCTTTTGACTTTAAATGACGGTTGGATGTGAGTTATTACTTTTTCAACTAAAATAAGTGTGTTTAAAGTCATTTCTGTGCCTGAAATTGGTCAAAATTGAAGATTTTGAGTAAGCAAAACTCTGTAAAAATGGCAGTTTTGGTCACTGTGAGGGTTTAAAAAGTGGTTATTCAACATGAGGCCCGATCCAAATGACATTTTGAATCATTTTTGGTAGAGTCCAAAAAATCCATTTTCTGATGAAAAACGATGACCCCGGACCAGTCGAACGTTGAAAAAATGGTCAATATTGATGAAATTTTAACATTTAATCTTTTGACTTTAAATGACGGTTGGATGTGAGTTATTACTTTTTCAACTAAAATAAGTGTGTTTAAAGTCATTTCTGTGCCTGAAATTGGTCAAAATTGAAGATTTTGAGTAAGCAAAACTCTGTAAAAATGGCAATTTTGGTCACTGTGAGGGTTTAAAAAGTGGTTATTCAACATGAGGCCCGATCCAAATGACATTTTGAATCATTTTTGGTAGAGTCCAAAAAATCAATTTTCTGATGAAAAACGATGACCCCGGACCAGTCGAACGTTGAAAAAATGGTCAATATTGATGAAATTTTAACATTTAATCTTTTGACTTTAAATGACGGTTGGATGTGAGTTATTACTTTTTCAACTAAAATAAGTGTGTTTAAAGTCATTTCTGTGCCTGAAATTGGTCAAAATTGAAGATTTTGAGTAAGCAAAACTCTGTAAAAATGGCAATTTTGGTCACTGTGAGGGTTTAAAAAGTGGTTATTCAACATGAGGCCCGATCCAAATGACATTTTGAATCATTTTTGGTAGAGTCCAAAAAATCAATTATCTGATGAAAAACGATGACCCCGGACCAGTCGAACGTTGAAAAAATGGTCAATATTGATGAAATTTTAACATTTAATTTTTTGACTTTAAATGACGGTTGGATGTAAGTTATTACTTTTTCAACTAAAATAAGTGTGTTTAAAGTCATTTCTGTGCCTGAAATTGGTCAAAATTGAAGATTTTGAGTAAGCAAAACTCTGTAAAAATGGCAGTTTTGGTCACTGTGAGGGTTTAAAAAGTGGTTATTCAACATGAGGCCCGATCAAAATGACATTTTGAATCATTTTTGGTAGAGTCCAAAAAATCAATTTTCTGATGAAAAACGATGACCCCGGACCAGTCGAACGTTGAAAAAATGGTCAATATTGATGACATTTTAACATTTAATCTTTTGACTTTAAATGACGGTTGGATGTGAGTTATTACTTTTTCAACTAAAATAAGTGTGTTTAAAGTCATTTCTGTGCCTGAAATTGGTCAAAATTGAAGATTTTGAGTAAGCAAAACTCTGTAAAAATGGCAGTTTTGGTCACTGTGAGGGTTTAAAAAGTGGTTATTCAACATGAGGCCCGATCAAAATGACATTTTGAATCATTTTTGGTAGAGTCCAAAAAATCAATTTTCTGATGAAAAACGATGACCCCGGACCAGTCGAACGTTGAAAAAATGGTCAATATTGATGACATTTTAACATTTAATCTTTTGACTTTAAATGACGGTTGGATGTGAGTTATTACTTTTTCAACTAAAATAAGTGTGTTTAAAGTCATTTCTGTGCCTGAAATTGGTCAAAATTGAAGATTTTGAGTAAGCAAAACTCTGTAAAAATGGCAATTTTGGTCACTGTGAGGGTTTAAAAAGTGGTTATTCAACATGAGGCCCGATCAAAATGACATTTTGAATCATTTTTGGTAGAGTCCAAAAAATCAATTTTCTGATGAAAAACGATGACCCCGGACCAGTCGAACGTTGAAAAAATGGTCAATATTGATGAAATTTTAACATTTAATCTTTTGACTTTAAATGACGGTTGAATGTGAGTTATTACTTTTTCAACTAAAATAAGTGTGTTTAAAGTCATTTCTGTGCCTGAAATTGGTCAAAATTGAAGATTTTGAGTAAGCAAAACTCTGTAAAAATGGCAGTTTTGGTCACTGTGAGGGTTTAAAAAGTGGTTATTCAACATGAGGCCCGATCAAAATGACATTTTGAATCATTTTTGGTAGAGTCCAAAAAATCAATTTTCTGATGAAAAACGATGACCCCGGACCAGTCGAACGTTGAAAAAATGGTCAATATTGATGAAATTTTAACATTTAATCTTTTGACTTTAAATGACGGTTGGATGTGAGTTATTACTTTTTCAACTAAAATAAGTGTGTTTAAAGTCATTTCTGTGCCTGAAATTGGTCAAAATTGAAGATTTTGAGTAAGCTAACTCTGTAAAAATGGCAATTTTGGTCACTGTGAGGGTTTAAAAAGTGGTTATTCAACATGAGGCCCGATCCAAATGACATTTTGAATCAATTTTGGTAGAGTCCAAAAAATCAATTTTCTGATGAAAAACGATGACCCCGGACCAGTCGAACGTTGAAAAAATTGTCAATATTGATGAAATTTTAACATTTAATCTTTTGACTTTAAATGACGGTTGGATGTGAGTTATTACTTTTTCAACTAAAATAAGTGTGTTTAAAGTCATTTCTGTGCCTGAAATTGGTCAAAATTGAAGATTTTGAGTAAGCAAAACTCTGTAAAAATGGCAGTTTTGGTCACTGTGAGGGTTTAAAAAGTGGTTATTCAACATGAGGCCCGATCCAAATGACATTTTGAATCATTTTTGGTAGAGTCCAAAAAATCCATTTTCTGATGAAAAACGATGACCCCGGACCAGTCGAACGTTGAAAAAATGGTCAATATTGATGAAATTTTAACATTTAATCTTTTGACTTTAAATGACGGTTGGATGTGAGTTATTACTTTTTCAACTAAAATAAGTGTGTTTAAAGTCATTTCTGTGCCTGAAATTGGTCAAAATTGAAGATTTTGAGTAAGCAAAACTCTGTAAAAATGGCAATTTTGGTCACTGTGAGGGTTTAAAAAGTGGTTATTCAACATGAGGCCCGATCCAAATGACATTTTGAATCATTTTTGGTAGAGTCCAAAAAATCAATTTTCTGATGAAAAACGATGACCCCGGACCAGTCGAACGTTGAAAAAATGGTCAATATTGATGAAATTTTAACATTTAATCTTTTGACTTTAAATGACGGTTGGATGTGAGTTATTACTTTTTCAACTAAAATAAGTGTGTTTAAAGTCATTTCTGTGCCTGAAATTGGTCAAAATTGAAGATTTTGAGTAAGCAAAACTCTGTAAAAATGGCAATTTTGGTCACTGTGAGGGTTTAAAAAGTGGTTATTCAACATGAGGCCCGATCCAAATGACATTTTGAATCATTTTTGGTAGAGTCCAAAAAATCAATTATCTGATGAAAAACGATGACCCCGGACCAGTCGAACGTTGAAAAAATGGTCAATATTGATGAAATTTTAACATTTAATTTTTTGACTTTAAATGACGGTTGGATGTAAGTTATTACTTTTTCAACTAAAATAAGTGTGTTTAAAGTCATTTCTGTGCCTGAAATTGGTCAAAATTGAAGATTTTGAGTAAGCAAAACTCTGTAAAAATGGCAATTTTGGTCACTGTGAGGGTTTAAAAAGTGGTTATTCAACATGAGGCCCGATCCAAATGACATTTTGAATCATTTTTAGTAGAGTCCAAAAAATCAATTTTCTGATGAAAAACGATGACCCCGGACCAGTCGAACTTTGAAAAAATGGTCAATATTGATGAAATTTTAACATTTAATCTTTTGACTTTAAATGACGGTTGGATGTGAGTTATTACTTTTTCAACTAAAATAAGTGTGTTTAAAGTCATTTCTGTGCCTGAAATTGGTCAAAATTGAAGATTTTGAGTAAGCAAAACTGTAAAAATGGCAGTTTTGGTCACTGTGAGGGTTTAAAAAGTGGTTATTCAACATGAGGCCTGATCCAAATGACATGTTGAATCATTTTTGGTAGAGTCCAAAAAATCCATTTTCTGATGAAAAACGATGACCCCGGACCAGTCGAACGTTGAAAAAATGGTCAATATTGATGAAATTTTAACATTTAATCTTTTGACTTTAAATGACGGTTGGATGTGAGTTATTACTTTTTCAACTAAAATAAGTGTGTTTAAAGTCATTTCTGTGCCTGAAATTGGTCAAAATTGAAGATTTTGAGTAAGCAAAACTCTGTAAAAATGGCAATTTTGGTCACTGTGAGGGTTTAAAAAGTGGTTATTCAACATGAGGCCCGATCCAAATGACATTTTGAATCATTTTTGGTAGAGTCCAAAAAATCAATTTTCTGATGAAAAACGATGACCCCGGACCAGTCGAACGTTAAAAAAATGGTCAATATTGATGAAATTTTAACATTTAATCTTTTGACTTTAAATGACGGTTGGATGTGAGTTATTACTTTTTCAACTAAAATAAGTGTGTTTAAAGTCATTTCTGTGCCTGAAATTGGTCAAAATTGAAGATTTTGAGTAAGCAAAACTCTGTAAAAATGGCAATTTTGGTCACTGTGAGGGTTTAAAAAGTGGTTATTCAACATGAGGCCCGATCAAAATGACATTTTGAATCATTTTTGGTAGAGTCCAAAAAATCAATTTTCTGATGAAAAACGATGACCCCGGACCAGTCGAACGTTGAAAAAATGGTCAATATTGATGAAATTTTAACATTTAATCTTTTGACTTTAAATGACGGTTGAATGTGAGTTATTACTTTTTCAACTAAAATAAGTGTGTTTAAAGTCATTTCTGTGCCTGAAATTGGTCAAAATTGAAGATTTTGAGTAAGCAAAACTCTGTAAAAATGGCAGTTTTGGTCACTGTGAGGGTTTAAAAAGTGGTTATTCAACATGAGGCCCGATCAAAATGACATTTTGAATCATTTTTGGTAGAGTCCAAAAAATCAATTTTCTGATGAAAAACGATGACCCCGGACCAGTCGAACGTTGAAAAAATGGTCAATATTGATGAAATTTTAACATTTAATCTTTTGACTTTAAATGACGGTTGGATGTGAGTTATTACTTTTTCAACTAAAATAAGTGTGTTTAAAGTCATTTCTGTGCCTGAAATTGGTCAAAATTGAAGATTTTGAGTAAGCTAACTCTGTAAAAATGGCAATTTTGGTCACTGTGAGGGTTTAAAAAGTGGTTATTCAACATGAGGCCCGATCCAAATGACATTTTGAATCAATTTTGGTAGAGTCCAAAAAATCAATTTTCTGATGAAAAACGATGACCCCGGACCAGTCGAACGTTGAAAAAATTGTCAATATTGATGAAATTTTAACATTTAATCTTTTGACTTTAAATGACGGTTGGATGTGAGTTATTACTTTTTCAACTAAAATAAGTGTGTTTAAAGTCATTTCTGTGCCTGAAATTGGTCAAAATTGAAGATTTTGAGTAAGCAAAACTCTGTAAAAATGGCAGTTTTGGTCACTGTGAGGGTTTAAAAAGTGGTTATTCAACATGAGGCCCGATCAAAATGACATTTTGAATCATTTTTGGTAGAGTCCAAAAAATCAATTTTCTGATGAAAAACGATGACCCCGGACCAGTCGAACGTTGAAAAAATGGTCAATATTGATGAAATTTTAACATTTAATCTTTTGACTTTAAATGACGGTTGGATGTGAGTTATTACTTTTTCAACTAAAATAAGTGTGTTTAAAGTCATTTCTGTGCCTGAAATTGGTCAAAATTGAAGATTTTGAGTAAGCAAAACTCTGTAAAAATGGCAATTTTGGTCACTGTGAGGGTTTAAAAAGTGGTTATTCAACATGAGGCCCGATCCAAATGACATTTTGAATCATTTTTGGTAGAGTCCAAAAAATCAATTATCTGATGAAAAACGATGACCCCGGACCAGTCGAACGTTGAAAAAATGGTCAATATTGATGAAATTTTAACATTTAATTTTTTGACTTTAAATGACGGTTGGATGTAAGTTATTACTTTTTCAACTAAAATAAGTGTGTTTAAAGTCATTTCTGTGCCTGAAATTGGTCAAAATTGAAGATTTTGAGTAAGCAAAACTCTGTAAAAATGGCAATTTTGGTCACTGTGAGGGTTTAAAAAGTGGTTATTCAACATGAGGCCCGATCCAAATGACATTTTGAATCATTTTTAGTAGAGTCCAAAAAATCAATTTTCTGATGAAAAACGATGACCCCGGACCAGTCGAACTTTGAAAAAATGGTCAATATTGATGAAATTTTAACATTTAATCTTTTGACTTTAAATGACGGTTGGATGTGAGTTATTACTTTTTCAACTAAAATAAGTGTGTTTAAAGTCATTTCTGTGCCTGAAATTGGTCAAAATTGAAGATTTTGAGTAAGCAAAACTGTAAAAATGGCAGTTTTGGTCACTGTGAGGGTTTAAAAAGTGGTTATTCAACATGAGGCCTGATCCAAATGACATGTTGAATCATTTTTGGTAGAGTCCAAAAAATCCATTTTCTGATGAAAAACGATGACCCCGGACCAGTCGAACGTTGAAAAAATGGTCAATATTGATGAAATTTTAACATTTAATCTTTTGACTTTAAATGACGGTTGGATGTGAGTTATTACTTTTTCAACTAAAATAAGTGTGTTTAAAGTCATTTCTGTGCCTGAAATTGGTCAAAATTGAAGATTTTGAGTAAGCAAAACTCTGTAAAAATGGCAATTTTGGTCACTGTGAGGGTTTAAAAAGTGGTTATTCAACATGAGGCCCGATCCAAATGACATTTTGAATCATTTTTGGTAGAGTCCAAAAAATCAATTTTCTGATGAAAAACGATGACCCCGGACCAGTCGAACGTTGAAAAAATGGTCAATATTGATGAAATTTTAACATTTAATCTTTTGACTTTAAATGACGGTTGGATGTGAGTTATTACTTTTTCAACTAAAATAAGTGTGTTTAAAGTCATTTCTGTGCCTGAAATTGGTCAAAATTGAAGATTTTGAGTAAGCAAAACTCTGTAAAAATGGCAGTTTTGGTCACTGTGAGGGTTTAAAAAGTGGTTATTCAACATGAGGCCCGAT
Organism: Lissotriton vulgaris; assembly: GCF_964263255.1. NCBI lineage: Eukaryota > Metazoa > Chordata > Amphibia > Caudata > Salamandridae > Lissotriton > Lissotriton vulgaris. The sequence goes on along the minus strand of NW_028247653.1, from coordinate 30,020 downwards.
CCAAATGACATTTTGAATCATTTTTGGTAGAGTCCAAAAAATCCATTTTCTGATGAAAAACGATGACCCCGGACCAGTCGAACGTTGAAAAAATGGTCAATATTGATGAAATTTTAACATTTAATCTTTTGACTTTAAATGACGGTTGGATGTGAGTTATTACTTTTTCAACTAAAATAAGTGTGTTTAAAGTCATTTCTGTGCCTGAAATTGGTCAAAATTGAAGATTTTGAGTAAGCAAAACTCTGTAAAAATGGCAATTTTGGTCACTGTGAGGGTTTAAAAAGTGGTTATTCAACATGAGGCCCGATCCAAATGACATTTTGAATCATTTTTAGTAGAGTCCAAAAAATCAATTTTCTGATGAAAAACGATGACCCCAGACCAGTCGAACTTTGAAAAAATGGTCAATATTGATGAAATTTTAACATTTAATCTTTTGACTTTAAATGACGGTTGGATGTGAGTTATTACTTTTTCAACTAAAATAAGTGTGTTTAAAGTCATTTCTGTGCCTGAAATTGGTCAAAATTGAAGATTTTGAGTAAGCAAAACTGTAAAAATGGCAGTTTTGGTCACTGTGAGGGTTTAAAAAGTGGTTATTCAACATGAGGCCTGATCCAAATGACATGTTGAATCATTTTTGGTAGAGTCCAAAAAATCCATTTTCTGATGAAAAACGATGACCCCGGACCAGTCGAACGTTGAAAAAATGGTCAATATTGATGAAATTTTAACATTTAATCTTTTGACTTTAAATGACGGTTGGATGTGAGTTATTACTTTTTCAACTAAAATAAGTGTGTTTAAAGTCATTTCTGTGCCTGAAATTGGTCAAAATTGAAGATTTTGAGTAAGCAAAACTCTGTAAAAATGGCAGTTTTGGTCACTGTGAGGGTTTAAAAATTGGTTATTCAACATGAGGCCCGATCAAAATGACATTTTGAATCATTTTTGGTAGAGTCCAAAAAATCAATTTTCTGATGAAAAACGATGACCCCGGACCAGTCGAACGTTGAAAAAATGGTCAATATTGATGAAATTTTAACATTTAATCTTTTGACTTTAAATGACGGTTGGATGTGAGTTATTACTTTTTCAACTAAAATAAGTGTGTTTAAAGTCATTTCTGTGCCTGAAATTGGTCAAAATTGAAGATTTTGAGTAAGCAAAACTCTGTAAAAATGGCAGTTTTGGTCACTGTGAGGGTTTAAAAAGTGGTTATTCAACATGAGGCCCGATCCAAATGACATTTTGAATCATTTTTGGTAGAGTCCAAAAAATCCATTTTCTGATGAAAAACGATGACCCCGGACCAGTCGAACGTTGAAAAAATGGTCAATATTGATGAAATTTTAACATTTAATCTTTTGACTTTAAATGACGGTTGGATGTGAGTTATTACTTTTTCAACTAAAATAAGTGTGTTTAAAGTCATTTCTGTGCCTGAAATTGGTCAAAATTGAAGATTTTGAGTAAGCAAAACTCTGTAAAAATGGCAGTTTTGGTCACTGTGAGGGTTTAAAAAGTGGTTATTCAACATGAGGCCCGATCAAAATGACATTTTGAATCATTTTTGGTAGAGTCCAAAAAATCAATTTTCTGATGAAAAACGATGACCCCGGACCAGTCGAACGTTGAAAAAATGGTCAATATTGATGAAATTTTAACATTTAATCTTTTGACTTTAAATGACGGTTGGATGTGAGTTATTACTTTTTCAACTAAAATAAGTGTGTTTAAAGTCATTTCTGTGCCTGAAATTGGTCAAAATTGAAGATTTTGAGTAAGCAAAACTCTGTAAAAATGGCAATTTTGGTCACTGTGAGGGTTTAAAAAGTGGTTATTCAACATGAGGCCCGATCCAAATGACATTTTGAATCATTTTTGGTAGAGTCCAAAAAATCCATTTTCTGATGAAAAACGATGACCCCGGACCAGTCGAACGTTGAAAAAATGGTCAATATTGATGAAATTTTAACATTTAATCTTTTGACTTTAAATGACGGTTGGATGTGAGTTATTACTTTTTCAACTAAAATAAGTGTGTTTAAAGTCATTTCTGTGCCTGAAATTGGTCAAAATTGAAGATTTTGAGTAAGCAAACCTCTGTAAAAATGGCAATTTTGGTCACTCTGAGGGTTTAAAAAGTGGTTATTCAACATGAGGCCCGATCCAAATGACATTTTGAATCATTTTTGGTAGAGTCCAAAAAATCAATTTTCTGATGAAAAACGATGACCCCGGACCAGTCGAACGTTAAAAAAATGGTCAATATTGATGAAATTTTAACATTTAATCTTTTGACTTTAAATGACGGTTGGATGTGAGTTATTACTTTTTCAACTAAAATAAGTGTGTTTAAAGTCATTTCTGTGCCTGAAATTGGTCAAAATTGAAGATTTTGAGTAAGCAAAACTCTGTAAAAATGGCAATTTTGGTCACTGTGAGGGTTTAAAAAGTGGTTATTCAACATGAGGCCCGATCCAAATGACATTTTGAATCATTTTTGGTAGAGTCCAAAAAATCAATTTTCTGATGAAAAACGATGACCCCGGACCAGTCGAACGTTGAAAAAATGGTCAATATTGATGAAATTTTAACATTTAATCTTTTGACTTTAAATGACGGTTGGATGTGAGTTATTACTTTTTCAACTAAAATAAGTGTGTTTAAAGTCATTTCTGTGCCTGAAATTGGTCAAAATTGAAGATTTTGAGTAAGCAAAACTCTGTAAAAATGGCAATTTTGGTCACTGTGAGGGTTTAAAAAGTGGTTATTCAACATGAGGCCCGATCCAAATGACATTTTGAATCATTTTTGGTAGAGTCCAAAAAATCAATTTTCTGATGAAAAACGATGACCCCGGACCAGTCGAACGTTGAAAAAATGGTCAATATTGATGAAATTTTAACATTTAATCTTTTGACTTTAAATGACGGTTGGATGTGAGTTATTACTTTTTCAACTAAAATAAGTGTGTTTAAAGTCATTTCTGTGCCTGAAATTGGTCAAAATTGAAGATTTTGAGTAAGCAAAACTCTGTAAAAATGGCAATTTTGGTCACTGTGAGGGTTTAAAAAGTGGTTATTCAACATGAGGCCCGATCCAAATGACATTTTGAATCATTTTTGGTAGAGTCCAAAAAATCAATTTTCTGATGAAAAACGATGACCCCGGACCAGTCGAACGTTGAAAAAATGGTCAATATTGATGAAATTTTAACATTTAATCTTTTGACTTTAAATGACGGTTGGATGTGAGTTATTACTTTTTCAACTAAAATAAGTGTGTTTAAAGTCATTTCTGTGCCTGAAATTGGTCAAAATTGAAGATTTTGAGTAAGCAAAACTCTGTAAAAATGGCAGTTTTGGTCACTGTGAGGGTTTAAAAAGTGGTTATTCAACATGAGGCCCGATCCAAATGACATTTTGAATCATTTTTGGTAGAGTCCAAAAAATCCATTTTCTGATGAAAAACGATGACACCGGACCAGTCGAACGTTGAAAAAATGGTCAATATTGATGAAATTTTAACATTTAATCTTTTGACTTTAAATGACGGTTGGATGTGAGTTATTACTTTTTCAACTAAAATAAGTGTGTTTAAAGTCATTTCTGTGCCTGAAATTGGTCAAAATTGAAGATTTTGAGTAAGCAAAACTCTGTAAAAATGGCAATTTTGGTCACTGTGAGGGTTTAAAAAGTGGTTATTCAACATGAGGCCCGATCCAAATGACATTTTGAATCTTTTTTGGTAGAGTCCAAAAAATCAATTTTCTGATGAAAAACGATGACCCCGGACCAGTCGAACGTTGAAAAAATGGTCAATATTGATGAAATTTTAACATTTAATCTTTTGACTTTAAATGACGGTTGGATGTGAGTTATTACTTTTTCAACTAAAATAAGTGTGTTTAAAGTCATTTCTGTGCCTGAAATTGGTCAAAATTGAAGATTTTGAGTAAGCAAAACTCTGTAAAAATGGCAGTTTTGGTCACTGTGAGGGTTTAAAAAGTGGTTATTCAACATGAGGCCCGATCCAAATGACATTTTGAATCATTTTTGGTAGAGTCCAAAAAATCCATTTTCTGATGAAAAACGATGACCCCGGACCAGTCGAACGTTGAAAAAATGGTCAATATTGATGAAATTTTAACATTTAATCTTTTGACTTTAAATGACGGTTGGATGTGAGTTATTACTTTTTCAACTAAAATAAGTGTGTTTAAAGTCATTTCTGTGCCTGAAATTGGTCAAAATTGAAGATTTTGAGTAAGCAAACCTCTGTAAAAATGGCAATTTTGGTCACTCTGAGGGTTTAAAAAGTGGTTATTCAACATGAGGCCCGATCCAAATGACATTTTGAATCATTTTTGGTAGAGTCCAAAAAATCAATTTTCTGATGAAAAACGATGACCCCGGACCAGTCGAACGTTAAAAAAATGGTCAATATTGATGAAATTTTAACATTTAATCTTTTGACTTTAAATGACGGTTGGATGTGAGTTATTACTTTTTCAACTAAAATAAGTGTGTTTAAAGTCATTTCTGTGCCTGAAATTGGTCAAAATTGAAGATTTTGAGTAAGCAAAACTCTGTAAAAATGGCAGTTTTGGTCACTGTGAGGGTTTAAAAAGTGGTTATTCAACATGAGGCCCGATCCAAATGACATTTTGAATCATTTTTGGTAGAGTCCAAAAAATCCATTTTCTGATGAAAAACGATGACCCCGGACCAGTCGAACGTTGAAAAAATGGTCAATATTGATGAAATTTTAACATTTAATCTTTTGACTTTAAATGACGGTTGGATGTGAGTTATTACTTTTTCAACTAAAATAAGTGTGTTTAAAGTCATTTCTGTGCCTGAAATTGGTCAAAATTGAAGATTTTGAGTAAGCAAAACTCTGTAAAAATGGCAATTTTGGTCACTGTGAGGGTTTAAAAAGTGGTTATTCAACATGAGGCCCGATCCAAATGACATTTTGAATCATTTTTGGTAGAGTCCAAAAAATCAATTATCTGATGAAAAACGATGACCCCGGACCAGTCGAACGTTGAAAAAATGGTCAATATTGATGAAATTTTAACATTTAATCTTTTGACTTTAAATGACGGTTGGATGTGAGTTATTACTTTTTCAACTAAAATAAGTGTGTTTAAAGTCATTTCTGTGCCTGAAATTGGTCAAAATTGAAGATTTTGAGTAAGCAAAACTCTGTAAAAATGGCAATTTTGGTCACTGTGAGGGTTTAAAAAGTGGTTATTCAACATGAGGCCCGATCCAAATGACATTTTGAATCATTTTTGGTAGAGTCCAAAAAATCAATTTTCTGATGAAAAACGATGACCCCGGACCAGTCGAACGTTGAAAAAATGGTCAATATTGATGAAATTTTAACATTTAATCTTTTGACTTTAAATGACGGTTGGATGTGAGTTATTACTTTTTCAACTAAAATAAGTGTGTTTAAAGTCATTTCTGTGCCTGAAATTGGTCAAAATTGAAGATTTTGAGTAAGCAAAACTCTGTAAAAATGGCAATTTTGGTCACTGTGAGGGTTTAAAAAGTGGTTATTCAACATGAGGCCCGATCCAAATGACATTTTGAATCATTTTTGGTAGAGTCCAAAAAATCAATTATCTGATGAAAAACGATGACCCCGGACCAGTCGAACGTTGAAAAAATGGTCAATATTGATGAAATTTTAACATTTAATCTTTTGACTTTAAATGACGGTTGGATGTGAGTTATTACTTTTTCAACTAAAATAAGTGTGTTTAAAGTCATTTCTGTGCCTGAAATTGGTCAAAATTGAAGATTTTGAGTAAGCAAAACTCTGTAAAAATGGCAGTTTTGGTCACTGTGAGGGTTTAAAAAGTGGTTATTCAACATGAGGCCCGATCCAAATGACATTTTGAATCATTTTTGGTAGAGTCCAAAAAATCCATTTTCTGATGAAAAACGATGACCCCGGACCAGTCGAACGTTGAAAAAATGGTCAATATTGATGAAATTTTAACATTTAATCTTTTGACTTTAAATGACGGTTGGATGTGAGTTATTACTTTTTCAACTAAAATAAGTGTGTTTAAAGTCATTTCTGTGCCTGAAATTGGTCAAAATTGAAGATTTTGAGTAAGCAAAACTCTGTAAAAATGGCAATTTTGGTCACTGTGAGGGTTTAAAAAGTGGTTATTCAACATGAGGCCCGATCCAAATGACATTTTGAATCATTTTTGGTAGAGTCCAAAAAATCAATTATCTGATGAAAAACGATGACCCCGGACCAGTCGAACGTTGAAAAAATGGTCAATATTGATGAAATTTTAACATTTAATCTTTTGACTTTAAATGACGGTTGGATGTGAGTTATTACTTTTTCAACTAAAATAAGTGTGTTTAAAGTCATTTCTGTGCCTGAAATTGGTCAAAATTGAAGATTTTGAGTAAGCAAAACTCTGTAAAAATGGCAATTTTGGTCACTGTGAGGGTTTAAAAAGTGGTTATTCAACATGAGGCCCGATCCAAATGACATTTTGAATCATTTTTGGTAGAGTCCAAAAAATCAATTTTCTGATGAAAAACGATGACCCCGGACCAGTCGAACGTTGAAAAAATGGTCAATATTGATGAAATTTTAACATTTAATCTTTTGACTTTAAATGACGGTTGGATGTGAGTTATTACTTTTTCAACTAAAATAAGTGTGTTTAAAGTCATTTCTGTGCCTGAAATTGGTCAAAATTGAAGATTTTGAGTAAGCAAAACTCTGTAAAAATGGCAATTTTGGTCACTGTGAGGGTTTAAAAAGTGGTTATTCAACATGAGGCCCGATCCAAATGACATTTTGAATCATTTTTGGTAGAGTCCAAAAAATCAATTATCTGATGAAAAACGATGACCCCGGACCAGTCGAACTTTGAAAAAATGGTCAATATTGATGAAATTTTAACATTTAATCTTTTGACTTTAAATGACGGTTGGATGTGAGTTATTACTTTTTCAACTAAAATAAGTGTGTTTAAAGTCATTTCTGTGCCTGAAATTGGTCAAAATTGAAGATTTTGAGGAAGCAAAACTGTAAAAATGGCAGTTTTGGTCACTGTGAGGGTTTAAAAAGTGGTTATTCAACATGAGGCCTGATCCAAATGACATGTTGAATCATTTTTGGTAGAGTCCAAAAAATCAATTTTCTGATGAAAAACGATGACCCCGGACCAGTCGAACGTTGAAAAAATGGTCAATATTGATGAAATTTTAACATTTAATCTTTTGACTTTAAATGACGGTTGGATGTGAGTTATTACTTTTTCAACTAAAATAAGTGTGTTTAAAGTCATTTCTGTGCCTGAAATTGGTCAAAATTGAAGATTTTGAGTAAGCAAAACTCTGTAAAAATGGCAATTTTGGTCACTGTGAGGGTTTAAAAAGTGGTTATTCAACATGAGGCCCGATCCAAATGACATTTTGAATCATTTTTAGTAGAGTCCAAAAAATCAATTTTCTGATGAAAAACGATGACCCCGGACCAGTCGAACGTTGAAAAAATGGTCAATATTGATGAAATTTTAAAATTTAATCTTTTGACTTTAAATGACGGTTGGATGTGAGTTATTACTTTTTCAACTAAAATAAGTGTGTTTAAAGTCATTTCTGTGCCTGAAATTGGTCAAAATTGAAGATTTTGAGTAAGCAAAACTCTGTAAAAATGGCAATTTTGGTCACTGTGAGGGTTTAAAAAGTGGTTATTCAACATGAGGCCCGATCCAAATGACATTTTGAATCATTTTTAGTAGAGTCCAAAAAATCAATTTTCTGATGAAAAACGATGACCCCGGACCAGTCGAACTTTGAAAAAATGGTCAATATTGATGAAATTTTAACATTTAATCTTTTGACTTTAAATGACGGTTGGATGTGAGTTATTACTTTTTCAACTAAAATAAGTGTGTTTAAAGTCATTTCTGTGCCTGAAATTGGTCAAAATTGAAGATTTTGAGTAAGCAAAACTGTAAAAATGGCAGTTTTGGTCACTGTGAGGGTTTAAAAAGTGGTTATTCAACATGAGGCCTGATCCAAATGACATGTTGAATCATTTTTGGTAGAGTCCAAAAAATCCATTTTCTGATGAAAAACGATGACCCCGGACCAGTCGAACGTTGAAAAAATGGTCAATATTGATGAAATTTTAACATTTAATCTTTTGACTTTAAATGACGGTTGGATGTGAGTTATTACTTTTTCAACTAAAATAAGTGTGTTTAAAGTCATTTCTGTGCCTGAAATTGGTCAAAATTGAAGATTTTGAGTAAGCAAAACTCTGTAAAAATGGCAGTTTTGGTCACTGTGAGGGTTTAAAAAGTGGTTATTCAACATGAGGCCCGATCAAAATGACATTTTGAATCATTTTTGGTAGAGTCCAAAAAATCAATTTTCTGATGAAAAACGATGACCCCGGACCAGTCGAACGTTGAAAAAATGGTCAATATTGATGAAATTTTAACATTTAATCTTTTGACTTTAAATGACGGTTGGATGTGAGTTATTACTTTTTCAACTAAAATAAGTGTGTTTAAAGTCATTTCTGTGCCTGAAATTGGTCAAAATTGAAGATTTTGAGTAAGCAAAACTCTGTAAAAATGGCAGTTTTGGTCACTGTGAGGGTTTAAAAAGTGGTTATTCAACATGAGGCCCGATCCAAATGACATTTTGAATCATTTTTGGTAGAGTCCAAAAAATCCATTTTCTGATGAAAAACGATGACCCCGGACCAGTCGAACGTTGAAAAAATGGTCAATATTGATGAAATTTTAACATTTAATCTTTTGACTTTAAATGACGGTTGGATGTGAGTTATTACTTTTTCAACTAAAATAAGTGTGTTTAAAGTCATTTCTGTGCCTGAAATTGGTCAAAATTGAAGATTTTGAGTAAGCAAAACTCTGTAAAAATGGCAATTTTGGTCACTGTGAGGGTTTAAAAAGTGGTTATTCAACATGAGGCCCGATCCAAATGACATTTTGAATCATTTTTGGTAGAGTCCAAAAAATCAATTATCTGATGAAAAACGATGACCCCGGACCAGTCGAACTTTGAAAAAATGGTCAATATTGATGAAATTTTAACATTTAATCTTTTGACTTTAAATGACGGTTGGATGTGAGTTATTACTTTTTCAACTAAAATAAGTGTGTTTAAAGTCATTTCTGTGCCTGAAATTGGTCAAAATTGAAGATTTTGAGGAAGCAAAACTGTAAAAATGGCAGTTTTGGTCACTGTGAGGGTTTAAAAAGTGGTTATTCAACATGAGGCCTGATCCAAATGACATGTTGAATCATTTTTGGTAGAGTCCAAAAAATCAATTTTCTGATGAAAAACGATGACCCCGGACCAGTCGAACGTTGAAAAAATGGTCAATATTGATGAAATTTTAACATTTAATCTTTTGACTTTAAATGACGGTTGGATGTGAGTTATTACTTTTTCAACTAAAATAAGTGTGTTTAAAGTCATTTCTGTGCCTGAAATTGGTCAAAATTGAAGATTTTGAGTAAGCAAAACTCTGTAAAAATGGCAATTTTGGTCACTGTGAGGGTTTTAAAAAGTGGTTATTCAACATGAGGCCTGATCCAAATGACATGTTGAATCATTTTTGGTAGAGTCCAAAAAATCCATTTTCTGATGAAAAACGATGACCCCGGACCAGTCGAACGTTGAAAAAATGGTCAATATTGATGAAATTTTAAAATTTAATCTTTTGACTTTAAATGACGGTTGGATGTGAGTTATTACTTTTTCAACTAAAATAAGTGTGTTTAAAGTCATTTCTGTGCCTGAAATTGGTCAAAATTGAAGATTTTGAGAAGCAAAACTCTGTAAAAATGGCAATTTTGGTCACTGTGAGGGTTTAAAAAGTGGTTATTCAACATGAGGCCCGATCCAAATGACATTTTGAATCATTTTTAGTAGAGTCCAAAAAATCAATTTTCTGATGAAAAACGATGACCCCGGACCAGTCGAACGTTGAAAAAATGGTCAATATTGATGAAATTTTAACATTTAATCTTTTGACTTTAAATGACGGTTGGATGTGAGTTATTACTTTTTCAACTAAAATAAGTGTGTTTAAAGTCATTTCTGTGCCTGAAATTGGTCAAAATTGAAGATTTTGAGTAAGCAAAACTCTGTAAAAATGGCAATTTTGGTCACTGTGAGGGTTTAAAAAGTGGTTATTCAACATGAGGCCCGATCCAAATGACATTTTGAATCATTTTTGGTAGAGTCCAAAAAATCAATTTTCTGATGAAAAACGATGACCCCGGACCAGTCGAACGTTGAAAAAATGGTCAATATTGATGAAATTTTAACATTTAATCTTTTGACTTTAAATGACGGTTGGATGTGAGTTATTACTTTTTCAACTAAAATAAGTGTGTTTAAAGTCATTTCTGTGCCTGAAATTGGTCAAAATTGAAGATTTTGAGTAAGCAAAACTCTGTAAAAATGGCAATTTTGGTCACTGTGAGGGTTTAAAAAGTGGTTATTCAACATGAGGCCCGATCCAAATGACATTTTGAATCATTTTTGGTAGAGTCCAAAAAATCAATTTTCTGATGAAAAACGATGACCCCGGACCAGTCGAACGTTGAAAAAATGGTCAATATAGATGAAATTTTAACATTTAATCTTTTGACTTTAAATGACGGTTGGATGTGAGTTATTACTTTTTCAACTAAAATAAGTGTGTTTAAAGTCATTTCTGTGCCTGAAATTGGTCAAAATTGAAGATTTTGAGTAAGCAAAACTCTGTAAAAATGGCAGTTTTGGTCACTGTGAGGGTTTAAAAAGTGGTTATTCAACATGAGGCCCGATCCAAATGACATTTTGAATCATTTTTGGTAGAGTCCAAAAAATCCATTTTCTGATGAAAAACGATGACCCCGGACCAGTCGAACGTTGAAAAAATGGTCAATATTGATGAAATTTTAACATTTAATCTTTTGACTTTAAATGACGGTTGGATGTGAGTTATTACTTTTTCAACTAAAATAAGTGTGTTTAAAGTCATTTCTGTGCCTGAAATTGGTCAAAATTGAAGATTTTGAGTAAGCAAAACTCTGTAAAAATGGCAGTTTTGGTCACTGTGAGGGTTTAAAAAGTGGTTATTCAACATGAGGCCCGATCCAAATGACATTTTGAATCATTTTTGGTAGAGTCCAAAAAATCCATTTTCTGATGAAAAACGATGACCCCGGACCAGTCGAACGTTGAAAAAATGGTCAATATTGATGAAATTTTAACATTTAATCTTTTGACTTTAAATGACGGTTGGATGTGAGTTATTACTTTTTCAACTAAAATAAGTGTGTTTAAAGTCATTTCTGTGCCTGAAATTGGTCAAAATTGAAGATTTTGAGTAAGCAAACCTCTGTAAAAATGGCAATTTTGGTCACTCTGAGGGTTTAAAAAGTGGTTATTCAACATGAGGCCCGATCCAAATGACATTTTGAATCATTTTTGGTAGAGTCCAAAAAATCAATTTTCTGATGAAAAACGATGACCCCGGACCAGTCGAACGTTAAAAAAATGGTCAATATTGATGAAATTTTAACATTTAATCTTTTGACTTTAAATGACGGTTGGATGTGAGTTATTACTTTTTCAACTAAAATAAGTGTGTTTAAAGTCATTTCTGTGCCTGAAATTGGTCAAAATTGAAGATTTTGAGTAAGCAAAACTCTGTAAAAATGGCAATTTTGGTCACTGTGAGGGTTTAAAAAGTGGTTATTCAACATGAGGCCCGATCCAAATGACATTTTGAATCATTTTTGGTAGAGTCCAAAAAATCAATTATCTGATGAAAAACGATGACCCCGGACCAGTCGAACGTTGAAAAAATGGTCAATATTGATGAAATTTTAACATTTAATCTTTTGACTTTAAATGACGGTTGGATGTGAGTTATTACTTTTTCAACTAAAATAAGTGTGTTTAAAGTCATTTCTGTGCCTGAAATTGGTCAAAATTGAAGATTTTGAGTAAGCAAAACTCTGTAAAAATGGCAATTTTGGTCACTGTGAGGGTTTAAAAAGTGGTTATTCAACATGAGGCCCGATCCAAATGACATTTTGAATCATTTTTGGTAGAGTCCAAAAAATCAATTTTCTGATGAAAAACGATGACCCCGGACCAGTCGAACGTTGAAAAAATGCTCAATATTGATGAAATTTTAACATTTAATCTTTTGACTTTAAATGACGGTTGGATGTGAGTTATTACTTTTTCAACTAAAATAAGTGTGTTTAAAGTCATTTCTGTGCCTGAAATTGGTCAAAATTGAAGATTTTGAGTAAGCAAAACTCTGTAAAAATGGCAATTTTGGTCACTGTGAGGGTTTAAAAAGTGGTTATTCAACATGAGGCCCGATCCAAATGACATTTTGAATCATTTTTGGTAGAGTCCAAAAAATCAATTATCTGATGAAAAACGATGACCCCGGACCAGTCGAACTTTGAAAAAATGGTCAATATTGATGAAATTTTAACATTTAATCTTTTGACTTTAAATGACGGTTGGATGTGAGTTATTACTTTTTCAACTAAAATAAGTGTGTTTAAAGTCATTTCTGTGCCTGAAATTGGTCAAAATTGAAGATTTTGAGGAAGCAAAACTGTAAAAATGGCAGTTTTGGTCACTGTGAGGGTTTAAAAAGTGGTTATTCAACATGAGGCCTGATCCAAATGACATGTTGAATCATTTTTGGTAGAGTCCAAAAAATCCATTTTCTGATGAAAAACGATGACCCCGGACCAGTCGAACGTTGAAAAAATGGTCAATATTGATGAAATTTTAACATTTAATCTTTTGACTTTAAATGACGGTTGGATGTGAGTTATTACTTTTTCAACTAAAATAAGTGTGTTTAAAGTCATTTCTGTGCCTGAAATTGGTCAAAATTGAAGATTTTGAGTAAGCAAAACTCTGTAAAAATGGCAGTTTTGGTCACTGTGAGGGTTTAAAAAGTGGTTATTCAACATGAGGCCCGATCAAAATGACATTTTGAATCATTTTTGGTAGAGTCCAAAAAATCAATTTTCTGATGAAAAACGATGACCCCGGACCAGTCGAACGTTGAAAAAATGGTCAATATTGATGAAATTTTAACATTTAATCTTTTGACTTTAAATGACGGTTGGATGTGAGTTATTACTTTTTCAACTAAAATAAGTGTGTTTAAAGTCATTTCTGTGCCTGAAATTGGTCAAAATTGAAGATTTTGAGTAAGCAAAACTCTGTAAAAATGGCAGTTTTGGTCACTGTGAGGGTTTAAAAAGTGGTTATTCAACATGAGGCCCGATCCAAATGACATTTTGAATCATTTTTGGTAGAGTCCAAAAAATCCATTTTCTGATGAAAAACGATGACCCCGGACCAGTCGAACGTTGAAAAAATGGTCAATATTGATGAAATTTTAACATTTAATCTTTTGACTTTAAATGACGGTTGGATGTGAGTTATTACTTTTTCAACTAAAATAAGTGTGTTTAAAGTCATTTCTGTGCCTGAAATTGGTCAAAATTGAAGATTTTGAGTAAGCAAAACTCTGTAAAAATGGCAGTTTTGGTCACTGTGAGGGTTTAAAAAGTGGTTATTCAACATGAGGCCCGATCAAAATGACATTTTGAATCATTTTTGGTAGAGTCCAAAAAATCAATTTTCTGATGAAAAACGATGACCCCGGACCAGTCGAACGTTGAAAAAATGGTCAATATTGATGAAATTTTAACATTTAATCTTTTGACTTTAAATGACGGTTGGATGTGAGTTATTACTTTTTCAACTAAAATAAGTGTGTTTAAAGTCATTTCTGTGCCTGAAATTGGTCAAAATTGAAGATTTTGAGTAAGCAAAACTCTGTAAAAATGGCAATTTTGGTCACTGTGAGGGTTTAAAAAGTGGTTATTCAACATGAGGCCTGATCCAAATGACATTTTGAATCATTTTTGGTAGAGTCCAAAAAATCCATTTTCTGATGAAAAACGATGACCCCGGACCAGTCGAACGTTGAAAAAATGGTCAATATTGATGAAATTTTAACATTTAATCTTTTGACTTTAAATGACGGTTGGATGTGAGTTATTACTTTTTCAACTAAAATAAGTGTGTTTAAAGTCATTTCTGTGCCTGAAATTGGTCAAAATTGAAGATTTTGAGTAAGCAAAACTCTGTAAAAATGGCAATTTTGGTCACTGTGAGGGTTTAAAAAATGGTTATTCAACATGAGGCCTGATCCAAATGACATGTTGAATCATTTTTGGTAGAGTCCAAAAAATCCATTTTCTGATGAAAAACGATGACCCCGGACCAGTCGAACGTTGAAAAAATGGTCAATATTGATGAAATTTTAACATTTAATCTTTTGACTTTAAATGACGGTTGGATGTGAGTTATTACTTTTTCAACTAAAATAAGTGTGTTTAAAGTCATTTCTGTGCCTGAAATTGGTCAAAATTGAAGATTTTGAGTAAGCAAAACTCTGTAAAAATGGCAATTTTGGTCACTGTGAGGGTTTAAAAAGTGGTTATTCAACATGAGGCCCGATCCAAATGACATTTTGAATCATTTTTAGTAGAGTCCAAAAAATCAATTTTCTGATGAAAAACGATGACCCCGGACCAGTCGAACTTTGAAAAAATGGTCAATATTGATGAAATTTTAACATTTAATCTTTTGACTATAAATGACGGTTGGATGTGAGTTATTACTTTTTCAACTAAAATAAGTGTGTTTAAAGTCATTTCTGTGCCTGAAATTGGTCAAAATTGAAGATTTTGAGTAAGCAAAACTGTAAAAATGGCAGTTTTGGTCACTGTGAGGGTTTAAAAAGTGGTTATTCAACATGAGGCCTGATCCAAATGACATGTTGAATCATTTTTGGTAGAGTCCAAAAAATCCATTTTCTGATGAAAAACGATGACCCCGGACCAGTCGAACGTTGAAAAAATGGTCAATATTGATGAAATTTTAACATTTAATCTTTTGACTTTAAATGACGGTTGGATGTGAGTTATTACTTTTTCAACTAAAATAAGTGTGTTTAAAGTCATTTCTGTGCCTGAAATTGGTCAAAATTGAAGATTTTGAGTAAGCAAAACTCTGTAAAAATGGCAGTTTTGGTCACTGTGAGGGTTTAAAAAGTGGTTATTCAACATGAGGCCCGATCAAAATGACATTTTGAATCATTTTTGGTAGAGTCCAAAAAATCAATTTTCTGATGAAAAACGATGACCCCGGACCAGTCGAACGTTGAAAAAATGGTCAATATTGATGAAATTTTAACATTTAATCTTTTGACTTTAAATGACGGTTGGATGTGAGTTATTACTTTTTCAACTAAAATAAGTGTGTTTAAAGTCATTTCTGTGCCTGAAATTGGTCAAAATTGAAGATTTTGAGTAAGCAAAACTCTGTAAAAATGGCAGTTTTGGTCACTGTGAGGGTTTAAAAAGTGGTTATTCAACATGAGGCCCGATCAAAATGACATTTTGAATCATTTTTGGTAGAGTCCAAAAAATCAATTTTCTGATGAAAAACGATGACCCCGGACCAGTCGAACGTTGAAAAAATGGTCAATATTGATGAAATTTTAACATTTAATCTTTTGACTTTAAATGACGGTTGGATGTGAGTTATTACTTTTTCAACTAAAATAAGTGTGTTTAAAGTCATTTCTGTGCCTGAAATTGGTCAAAATTGAAGATTTTGAGTAAGCAAAACTCTGTAAAAATGGCAATTTTGGTCACTGTGAGGGTTTAAAAAGTGGTTATTCAACATGAGGCCCGATCCAAATGACATTTTGAATCATTTTTGGTAGAGTCCAAAAAATCAATTTTCTGATGAAAAACGATGACCCCGGACCAGTCGAACGTTGAAAAAATGGTCAATATTGATGAAATTTTAACATTTAATCTTTTGACTTTAAATGACGGTTGGATGTGAGTTATTACTTTTTCAACTAAAATAAGTGTGTTTAAAGTCATTTCTGTGCCTGAAATTGGTCAAAATTGAAGATTTTGAGTAAGCAAAACTCTGTAAAAATGGCAATTTTGGTCACTGTGAGGGTTTAAAAAGTGGTTATTCAACATGAGGCCCGATCCAAATGACATTTTGAATCATTTTTGGTAGAGTCCAAAAAATCAATTTTCTGATGAAAAACGATGACCCCGGACCAGTCGAACGTTGAAAAAATGGTCAATATTGATGAAATTTTAACATTTAATCTTTTGACTTTAAATGACGGTTGGATGTGAGTTATTACTTTTTCAACTAAAATAAGTGTGTTTAAAGTCATTTCTGTGCCTGAAATTGGTCAAAATTGAAGATTTTGAGTAAGCAAAACTCTGTAAAAATGGCAATTTTGGTCACTGTGAGGGTTTAAAAAGTGGTTATTCAACATGAGGCCCGATCCAAATGACATTTTGAATCATTTTTGGTAGAGTCCAAAAAATCCATTTTCTGATGAAAAACGATGACCCCGGACCAGTCGAACGTTGAAAAAATGGTCAATATTGATGAAATTTTAACATTTAATCTTTTGACTTTAAATGACGGTTGGATGTGAGTTATTACTTTTTCAACTAAAATAAGTGTGTTTAAAGTCATTTCTGTGCCTGAAATTGGTCAAAATTGAAGATTTTGAGTAAGCAAAACTCTGTAAAAATGGCAGTTTTGGTCACTGTGAGGGTTTAAAAAGTGGTTATTCAACATGAGGCCCGATCCAAATGACATTTTGAATCATTTTTGGTAGAGTCCAAAAAATCCATTTTCTGATGAAAAACGATGACCCCGGACCAGTCGAACGTTGAAAAAATGGTCAATATTGATGAAATTTTAACATTTAATCTTTTGACTTTAAATGACGGTTGGATGTGAGTTATTACTTTTTCAACTAAAATAAGTGTGTTTAAAGTCATTTCTGTGCCTGAAATTGGTCAAAATTGAAGATTTTGAGTAAGCAAAACTCTGTAAAAATGGCAATTTTGGTCACTGTGAGGGTTTAAAAAGTGGTTATTCAACATGAGGCCCGATCCAAATGACATTTTGAATCATTTTTAGTAGAGTCCAAAAAATCAATTTTCTGATGAAAAACGATGACCCCGGACCAGTCGAACTTTGAAAAAATGGTCAATATTGATGAAATTTTAACATTTAATCTTTTGACTTTAAATGACGGTTGGATGTGAGTTATTACTTTTTCAACTAAAATAAGTGTGTTTAAAGTCATTTCTGTGCCTGAAATTGGTCAAAATTGAAGATTTTGAGTAAGCAAAACTGTAAAAATGGCAGTTTTGGTCACTGTGAGGGTTTAAAAAGTGGTTATTCAACATGAGGCCTGATCCAAATGACATGTTGAATCATTTTTGGTAGAGTCCAAAAAATCCATTTTCTGATGAAAAACGATGACCCCGGACCAGTCGAACGTTGAAAAAATGGTCAATATTGATGAAATTTTAACATTTAATCTTTTGACTTTAAATGACGGTTGGATGTGAGTTATTACTTTTTCAACTAAAATAAGTGTGTTTAAAGTCATTTCTGTGCCTGAAATTGGTCAAAATTGAAGATTTTGAGTAAGCAAAACTCTGTAAAAATGGCAGTTTTGGTCACTGTGAGGGTTTAAAAAGTGGTTATTCAACATGAGGCCCAATCAAAATGACATTTTGAATCATTTTTGGTAGAGTCCAAAAAATCAATTTTCTGATGAAAAACGATGACCCCGGACCAGTCGAACGTTGAAAAAATGGTCAATATTGATGAAATTTTAACATTTAATCTTTTGACTTTAAATGACGGTTGGATGTGAGTTATTACTTTTTCAACTAAAATAAGTGTGTTTAAAGTCATTTCTGTGCCTGAAATTGGTCAAAATTGAAGATTTTGAGTAAGCAAAACTCTGTAAAAATGGCAGTTTTGGTCACTGTGAGGGTTTAAAAAGTGGTTATTCAACATGAGGCCCGATCAAAATGACATTTTGAATCATTTTTGGTAGAGTCCAAAAAATCAATTTTCTGATGAAAAACGATGACCCCGGACCAGTCGAACGTTGAAAAAATGGTCAATATTGATGAAATTTTAACATTTAATCTTTTGTCTTTAAATGACGGTTGGATGTGAGTTATTACTTTTTCAACTAAAATAAGTGTGTTTAAAGTCATTTCTGTGCCTGAAATTGGTCAAAATTGAAGATTTTGAGTAAGCAAAACTCTGTAAAAATGGCAATTTTGGTCACTGTGAGGGTTTAAAAAGTGGTTATTCAACATGAGGCCCGATCCAAATGACATTTTGAATCATTTTTAGTAGAGTCCAAAAAATCAATTTTCTGATGAAAAACGATGACCCCGGACCAGTCGAACTTTGAAAAAATGGTCAATATTGATGAAATTTTAACATTTAATCTTTTGACTTTAAATGACGGTTGGATGTGAGTTATTACTTTTTCAACTAAAATAAGTGTGTTTAAAGTCATTTCTGTGCCTGAAATTGGTCAAAATTGAAGATTTTGAGTAAGCAAAACTGTAAAAATGGCAGTTTTGGTCACTGTGAGGGTTTAAAAAGTGGTTATTCAACACGAGGCCTGATCCAAATGACATGTTGAATCATTTTTGGTAGAGTCCAAAAAATCAATTTTCTGATGAAAAACGATGACCCCGGACCAGTCGAACGTTGAAAAAATGGTCAATATTGATGAAATTTTAACATTTAATCTTTTGACTTTAAATGACGGTTGGATGTGAGTTATTACTTTTTCAACTAAAATAAGTGTGTTTAAAGTCATTTCTGTGCCTGAAATTGGTCAAAATTGAAGATTTTGAGTAAGCAAAACTCTGTAAAAATGGCAATTTTGGTCACTGTGAGGGTTTAAAAAGTGGTTATTCAACATGAGGCCTGATCCAAATGACATGTTGAATCATTTTTGGTAGAGTCCAAAAAATCCATTTTCTGATGAAAAACGAGGACCCCGGACCAGTCGAACGTTGAAAAAATGGTCAATATTGATGAAATTTTAACATTTAATCTTTTGACTTTAAATGACGGTTGGATGTGAGTTATTACTTTTTCAACTAAAATAAGTGTGTTTAAAGTCATTTCTGTGCCTGAAATTGGTCAAAATTGAAGATTTTGAGTAAGCAAAACTCTGTAAAAATGGCAATTTTGGTCACTGTGAGGGTTTAAAAAGTGGTTATTCAACATGAGGCCCGATCCAAATGACATTTTGAATCATTTTTAGTAGAGTCCAAAAAATCAATTTTCTGATGAAAAACGATGACCCCGGACCAGTCGAACTTTGAAAAAATGGTCAATATTGATGAAATTTTAACATTTAATCTTTTGACTTTAAATGACGGTTGGATGTGAGTTATTACTTTTTCAACTAAAATAAGTGTGTTTAAAGTCATTTCTGTGCCTGAAATTGGTCAAAATTGAAGATTTTGAGTAAGCAAAACTGTAAAAATGGCAGTTTTGGTCACTGTGAGGGTTTAAAAAGTGGTTATTCAACATGAGGCCTGATCCAAATGACATGTTGAATCATTTTTGGTAGAGTCCAAAAAATCCATTTTCTGAGGAAAAACGATGACCCCGGACCAGTCGAACGTTGAAAAAATGGTCAATATTGATGAAATTTTAACATTTAATCTTTTGACTTTAAATGACGGTTGGATGTGAGTTATTACTTTTTCAACTAAAATAAGTGTGTTTAAAGTCATTTCTGTGCCTGAAATTGGTCAAAATTGAAGATTTTGAGTAAGCAAAACTCTGTAAAAATGGCAGTTTTGGTCACTGTGAGGGTTTAAAAAGTGGTTATTCAACATGAGGCCCGATCAAAATGACATTTTGAATCATTTTTGGTAGAGTCCAAAAAATCAATTTTCTGATGAAAAACGATGACCCCGGACCAGTCGAACGTTGAAAAAATGGTCAATATTGATGAAATTTTAACATTTAATCTTTTGACTTTAAATGACGGTTGGATGTGAGTTATTACTTTTTCAACTAAAATAAGTGTGTTTAAAGTCATTTCTGTGCCTGAAATTGGTCAAAATTGAAGATTTTGAGTAAGCAAAACTCTGTAAAAATGGCAGTTTTGGTCACTGTGAGGGTTTAAAAAGTGGTTATTCAACATGAGGCCCGATCCAAATGACATTTTGAATCATTTTTGGTAGAGTCCAAAAAATCCATTTTCTGATGAAAAACGATGACCCCGGACCAGTCGAACGTTGAAAAAATGGTCAATATTGATGAAATTTTAACATTTAATCTTTTGACTTTAAATGACGGTTGGATGTGAGTTATTACTTTTTCAACTAAAATAAGTGTGTTTAAAGTCATTTCTGTGCCTGAAATTGGTCAAAATTGAAGATTTTGAGTAAGCAAAACTCTGTAAAAATGGCAGTTTTGGTCACTGTGAGGGTTTAAAAAGTGGTTATTCAACATGAGGCCCGATCAAAATGACATTTTGAATCATTTTTGGTAGAGTCCAAAAAATCAATTTTCTGATGAAAAACGATGACCCCGGACCAGTCGAACGTTGAAAAAATGGTCAATATTGATGAAATTTTAACATTTAATCTTTTGACTTTAAATGACGGTTGGATGTGAGTTATTACTTTTTCAACTAAAATAAGTGTGTTTAAAGTCATTTCTGTGCCTGAAATTGGTCAAAATTGAAGATTTTGAGTAAGCAAAACTCTGTAAAAATGGCAATTTTGGTCACTGTGAGGGTTTAAAAAGTGGTTATTCAACATGAGGCCCGATCCAAATGACATTTTGAATCATTTTTGGTAGAGTCCAAAAAATCAATTTTCTGATGAAAAACGATGACCCCGGACCAGTCGAACGTTGAAAAAATGGTCAATATTGATGAAATTTTAACATTTAATCTTTTGACTTTAAATGACGGTTGGATGTGAGTTATTACTTTTTCAACTAAAATAAGTGTGTTTAAAGTCATTTCTGTGCCTGAAATTGGTCAAAATTGAAGATTTTGAGTAAGCAAAACTCTGTAAAAATGGCAGTTTTGGTCACTGTGAGGGTTTAAAAAGTGGTTATTCAACATGAGGCCCGATCCAAATGACATTTTGAATCATTTTTGGTAGAGTCCAAAAAATCCATTTTCTGATGAAAAACGATGACCCCGGACCAGTCGAACGTTGAAAAAATGGTCAATATTGATGAAATTTTAACATTTAATCTTTTGACTTTAAATGACGGTTGGATGTGAGTTATTACTTTTTCAACTAAAATAAGTGTGTTTAAAGTCATTTCTGTGCCTGAAATTGGTCAAAATTGAAGATTTTGAGTAAGCAAAACTCTGTAAAAATGGCAATTTTGGTCACTGTGAGGGTTTAAAAAATGGTTATTCAACATGAGGCCTGATCCAAATGACATGTTGAATCATTTTTGGTAGAGTCCAAAAAATCCATTTTCTGATGAAAAACGATGACCCCGGACCAGTCGAACGTTGAAAAAATGGTCAATATTGATGAAATTTTAACATTTAATCTTTTGACTTTAAATGACGGTTGGATGTGAGTTATTACTTTTTCAACTAAAATAAGTGTGTTTAAAGTCATTTCTGTGCCTGAAATTGGTCAAAATTGAAGATTTTGAGTAAGCAAAACTCTGTAAAAATGGCAATTTTGGTCACTGTGAGGGTTTAAAAAGTGGTTATTCAACATGAGGCCCGATCCAAATGACATTTTGAATCATTTTTAGTAGAGTCCAAAAAATCAATTTTCTGATGAAAAACGATGACCCCGGACCAGTCGAACTTTGAAAAAATTGTCAATATTGATGAAATTTTAACATTTAATCTTTTGACTATAAATGACGGTTGGATGTGAGTTATTACTTTTTCAACTAAAATAAGTGTGTTTAAAGTCATTTCTGTGCCTGAAATTGGTCAAAATTGAAGATTTTGAGTAAGCAAAACTGTAAAAATGGCAGTTTTGGTCACTGTGAGGGTTTAAAAAGTGGTTATTCAACATGAGGCCTGATCCAAATGACATGTTGAATCATTTTTGGTAGAGTCCAAAAAATCCATTTTCTGATGAAAAACGATGACCCCGGACCAGTCGAACGTTGAAAAAATGGTCAATATTGATGAAATTTTAACATTTAATCTTTTGACTTTAAATGACGGTTGGATGTGAGTTATTACTTTTTCAACTAAAATAAGTGTGTTTAAAGTCATTTCTGTGCCTGAAATTGGTCAAAATTGAAGATTTTGAGTAAGCAAAACTCTGTAAAAATGGCAGTTTTGGTCACTGTGAGGGTTTAAAAAGTGGTTATTCAACATGAGGCCCGATCAAAATGACATTTTGAATCATTTTTGGTAGAGTCCAAAAAATCAATTTTCTGATGAAAAACGATGACCCCGGACCAGTCGAACGTTGAAAAAATGGTCAATATTGATGAAATTTTAACATTTAATCTTTTGACTTTAAATGACGGTTGGATGTGAGTTATTACTTTTTCAACTAAAATAAGTGTGTTTAAAGTCATTTCTGTGCCTGAAATTGGTCAAAATTGAAGATTTTGAGTAAGCAAAACTCTGTAAAAATGGCAGTTTTGGTCACTGTGAGGGTTTAAAAAGTGGTTATTCAACATGAGGCCCGATCAAAATGACATTTTGAATCATTTTTGGTAGAGTCCAAAAAATCAATTTTCTGATGAAAAACGATGACCCCGGACCAGTCGAACGTTGAAAAAATGGTCAATATTGATGAAATTTTAACATTTAATCTTTTGACTTTAAATGACGGTTGGATGTGAGTTATTACTTTTTCAACTAAAATAAGTGTGTTTAAAGTCATTTCTGTGCCTGAAATTGGTCAAAATTGAAGATTTTGAGTAAGCAAAACTCTGTAAAAATGGCAGTTTTGGTCACTGTGAGGGTTTAAAAAGTGGTTATTCAACATGAGGCCCGATCAAAATGACATTTTGAATCATTTTTGGTAGAGTCCAAAAAATCAATTTTCTGATGAAAAACGATGACCCCGGACCAGTCGAACGTTGAAAAAATGGTCAATATTGATGAAATTTTAACATTTAATCTTTTGACTTTAAATGACGGTTGGATGTGAGTTATTACTTTTTCAACTAAAATAAGTGTGTTTAAAGTCATTTCTGTGCCTGAAATTGGTCAAAATTGAAGATTTTGAGTAAGCAAAACTCTGTAAAAATGGCAGTTTTGGTCACTGTGAGGGTTTAAAAAGTGGTTATTCAACATGAGGCCCGATCCAAATGACATTTTGAATCATTTTTGGTAGAGTCCAAAAAATCCATTTTCTGATGAAAAACGATGACCCCGGACCAGTCGAACGTTGAAAAAATGGTCAATATTGATGAAATTTTAACATTTAATCTTTTGACTTTAAATGACGGTTGGATGTGAGTTATTACTTTTTCAACTAAAATAAGTGTGTTTAAAGTCATTTCTGTGCCTGAAATTGGTCAAAATTGAAGATTTTGAGTAAGCAAAACTCTGTAAAAATGGCAGTTTTGGTCACTGTGAGGGTTTAAAAAGTGGTTATTCAACATGAGGCCCGATCAAAATGACATTTTGAATCATTTTTGGTAGAGTCCAAAAAATCAATTTTCTGATGAAAAACGATGACCCCGGACCAGTCGAACGTTGAAAAAATGGTCAATATTGATGAAATTTTAACATTTAATCTTTTGACTTTAAATGACGGTTGGATGTGAGTTATTACTTTTTCAACTAAAATAAGTGTGTTTAAAGTCATTTCTGTGCCTGAAATTGGTCAAAATTGAAGATTTTGAGTAAGCAAAACTCTGTAAAAATGGCAATTTTGGTCACTGTGAGGGTTTAAAAAGTGGTTATTCAACATGAGGCCCGATCCAAATGACATTTTGAATCATTTTTGGTAGAGTCCAAAAAATCCATTTTCTGATGAAAAACGATGACCCCGGACCAGTCGAACGTTGAAAAAATGGTCAATATTGATGAAATTTTAACATTTAATCTTTTGACTTTAAATGACGGTTGGATGTGAGTTATTACTTTTTCAACTAAAATAAGTGTGTTTAAAGTCATTTCTGTGCCTGAAATTGGTCAAAATTGAAGATTTTGAGTAAGCAAAACTCTGTAAAAATGGCAATTTTGGTCACTGTGAGGGTTTAAAAAATGGTTATTCAACATGAGGCCTGATCCAAATGACATGTTGAATCATTTTTGGTAGAGTCCAAAAAATCCATTTTCTGATGAAAAACGATGACCCCGGACCAGTCGAACGTTGAAAAAATGGTCAATATTGATGAAATTTTAACATTTAATCTTTTGACTTTAAATGACGGTTGGATGTGAGTTATTACTTTTTCAACTAAAATAAGTGTGTTTAAAGTCATTTCTGTGCCTGAAATTGGTCAAAATTGAAGATTTTGAGTAAGCAAAACTCTGTAAAAATGGCAATTTTGGTCACTGTGAGGGTTTAAAAAGTGGTTATTCAACATGAGGCCCGATCCAAATGACATTTTGAATCATTTTTAGTAGAGTCCAAAAAATCAATTTTCTGATGAAAAACGATGACCCCGGACCAGTCGAACTTTGAAAAAATGGTCAATATTGATGAAATTTTAACATTTAATCTTTTGACTTTAAATGACGTTTGGATGTGAGTTATTACTTTTTCAACTAAAATAAGTGTGTTTAAAGTCATTTCTGTGCCTGAAATTGGTCAAAATTGAAGATTTTGAGTAAGCAAAACTGTAAAAATGGCAGTTTTGGTCACTGTGAGGGTTTAAAAAGTGGTTATTCAACATGAGGCCTGATCCAAATGACATGTTGAATCATTTTTGGTAGAGTCCAAAAAATCCATTTTCTGATGAAAAACGATGACCCCGGACCAGTCGAACGTTGAAAAAATGGTCAATATTGATGAAATTTTAACATTTAATCTTTTGACTTTAAATGACGGTTGGATGTGAGTTATTACTTTTTCAACTAAAATAAGTGTGTTTAAAGTCATTTCTGTGCCTGAAATTGGTCAAAATTGAAGATTTTGAGTAAGCAAAACTCTGTAAAAATGGCAGTTTTGGTCACTGTGAGGGTTTAAAAAGTGGTTATTCAACATGAGGCCCGATCAAAATGACATTTTGAATCATTTTTGGTAGAGTCCAAAAAATCAATTTTCTGATGAAAAACGATGACCCCGGACCAGTCGAACGTTGAAAAAATGGTCAATATTGATGAAATTTTAACATTTAATCTTTTGACTTTAAATGACGGTTGGATGTGAGTTATTACTTTTTCAACTAAAATAAGTGTGTTTAAAGTCATTTCTGTGCCTGAAATTGGTCAAAATTGAAGATTTTGAGTAAGCAAAACTCTGTAAAAATGGCAGTTTTGGTCACTGTGAGGGTTTAAAAAGTGGTTATTCAACATGAGGCCCGATCAAAATGACATTTTGAATCATTTTTGGTAGAGTCCAAAAAATCAATTTTCTGATGAAAAACGATGACCCCGGACCAGTCGAACGTTGAAAAAATGGTCAATATTGATGAAATTTTAACATTTAATCTTTTGACTTTAAATGACGGTTGGATGTGAGTTATTACTTTTTCAACTAAAATAAGTGTGTTTAAAGTCATTTCTGTGCCTGAAATTGGTCAAAATTGAAGATTTTGAGTAAGCAAAACTCTGTAAAAATGGCAATTTTGGTCACTGTGAGGGTTTAAAAAGTGGTTATTCAACATGAGGCCCGATCCAAATGACATTTTGAATCATTTTTGGTAGAGTCCAAAAAATCAATTTTCTGATGAAAAACGATGACCCCGGACCAGTCGAACGTTGAAAAAATGGTCAATATTGATGAAATTTTAACATTTAATCTTTTGACTTTAAATGACGGTTGGATGTGAGTTATTACTTTTTCAACTAAAATAAGTGTGTTTAAAGTCATTTCTGTGCCTGAAATTGGTCAAAATTGAAGATTTTGAGTAAGCAAAACTCTGTAAAAATGGCAATTTTGGTCACTGTGAGGGTTTAAAAAGTGGTTATTCAACATGAGGCCCGATCCAAATGACATTTTGAATCATTTTTGGTAGAGTCCAAAAAATCAATTTTCTGATGAAAAACGATGACCCCGGACCAGTCGAACGTTGAAAAAATGGTCAATATTGATGAAATTTTAACATTTAATCTTTTGACTTTAAATGACGGTTGGATGTGAGTTATTACTTTTTCAACTAAAATAAGTGTGTTTAAAGTCATTTCTGTGCCTGAAATTGGTCAAAATTGAAGATTTTGAGTAAGCAAAACTCTGTAAAAATGGCAGTTTTGGTCACTGTGAGGGTTTAAAAAGTGGTTATTCAACATGAGGCCCGATCAAAATGACATTTTGAATCATTTTTGGTAGAGTCCAAAAAATCCATTTTCTGATGAAAAACGATGCCCCCGGACCAGTCGAACGTTGAAAAAATGGTCAATATTGATGAAATTTTAACATTTAATCTTTTGACTTTAAATGACGGTTGGATGTGAGTTATTACTTTTTCAACTAAAATAAGTGTGTTTAAATCATTTCTGTGCCTGAAATTGGTCAAAATTGAAGATTTTGAGTAAGCAAAACTCTGTAAAAATGGCAATTTTGGTCACTGTGAGGGTTTAAAAAGTGGTTATTCAACATGAGGCCCGATCCAAATGACATTTTGAATCATTTTTGGTAGAGTCCAAAAAATCCATTTTCTGATGAAAAACGATGACCCCGGACCAGTCGAACGTTGAAAAAATGGTCAATATTGATGAAATTTTAACATTTAATCTTTTGACTTTAAATGACGGTTGGATGTGAGTTATTACTTTTTCAACTAAAATAAGTGTGTTTAAAGTCATTTCTGTGCCTGAAATTGGTCAAAATTGAAGATTTTGAGTAAGCAAAACTCTGTAAAAATGGCAATTTTGGTCACTGTGAGGGTTTAAAAAGTGGTTATTCAACATGAGGCCTGATCCAAATGACATGTTGAATCATTTTTGGTAGAGTCCAAAAAATCCATTTTCTGATGAAAAACGATGACCCCGGACCAGTCGAACGTTGAAAAAATGGTCAATATTGATGAAATTTTAACATTTAATCTTTTGACTTTAAATGACGGTTGGATGTGAGTTATTACTTTTTCAACTAAAATAAGTGTGTTTAAAGTCATTTCTGTGCCTGAAATTGGTCAAAATTGAAGATTTTGAGTAAGCAAAACTCTGTAAAAATGGCAATTTTGGTCACTGTGAGGGTTTAAAAAGTGGTTATTCAACATGAGGCCCGATCCAAATGACATTTTGAATCATTTTTAGTAGAGTCCAAAAAATCAATTTTCTGATGAAAAACGATGACCCCGGACCAGTCGAACTTTGAAAAAATGGTCAATATTGATGAAATTTTAACATTTAATCTTTTGACTTTAAATGACGGTTGGATGTGAGTTATTACTTTTTCAACTAAAATAAGTGTGTTTAAAGTCATTTCTGTGCCTGAAATTGGTCAAAATTGAAGATTTTGAGTATGCAAAACTGTAAAAATGGCAGTTTTGGTCACTGTGAGGGTTTAAAAAGTGGTTATTCAACATGAGGCCTGATCCAAATGACATGTTGAATCATTTTTGGTAGAGTCCAAAAAATCCATTTTCTGATGAAAAACGATGACCCCGGACCAGTCGAACGTTGAAAAAATGGTCAATATTGATGAAATTTTAACATTTAATCTTTTGACTTTAAATGACGGTTGGATGTGAGTTATTACTTTTTCAACTAAAATAAGTGTGTTTAAAGTCATTTCTGTGCCTGAAATTGGTCAAAATTGAAGATTTTGAGTAAGCAAAACTCTGTAAAAATGGCAGTTTTGGTCACTGTGAGGGTTTAAAAAGTGGTTATTCAACATGAGGCCCGATCAAAATGACATTTTGAATCATTTTTGGTAGAGTCCAAAAAATCAATTTTCTGATGAAAAACGATGACCCCGGACCAGTCGAACGTTGAAAAAATGGTCAATATTGATGAAATTTTAACATTTAATCTTTTGACTTTAAATGACGGTTGGATGTGAGTTATTACTTTTTCAACTAAAATAAGTGTGTTTAAAGTCATTTCTGTGCCTGAAATTGGTCAAAATTGAAGATTTTGAGTAAGCAAAACTCTGTAAAAATGGCAGTTTTGGTCACTGTGAGGGTTTAAAAAGTGGTTATTCAACATGAGGCCCGATCAAAATGACATTTTGAATCATTTTTGGTAGAGTCCAAAAAATCCATTTTCTGATGAAAAACGAGGACCCCGGACCAGTCGAACGTTGAAAAAATGGTCAATATTGATGAAATTTTAACATTTAATCTTTTGACTTTAAATGACGGTTGGATGTGAGTTATTACTTTTTCAACTAAAATAAGTGTGTTTAAAGTCATTTCTGTGCCTGAAATTGGTCAAAATTGAAGATTTTGAGTAAGCAAAACTCTGTAAAAATGGCAATTTTGGTCACTGTGAGGGTTTAAAAAGTGGTTATTCAACATGAGGCCCGATCCAAATGACATTTTGAATCATTTTTAGTAGAGTCCAAAAAATCAATTTTCTGATGAAAAACGATGACCCCGGACCAGTCGAACTTTGAAAAAATGGTCAATATTGATGAAATTTTAACATTTAATCTTTTGACTTTAAATGACGGTTGGATGTGAGTTATTACTTTTTCAACTAAAATAAGTGTGTTTAAAGTCATTTCTGTGCCTGAAATTGGTCAAAATTGAAGATTTTGAGTAAGCAAAACTGTAAAAATGGCAGTTTTGGTCACTGTGAGGGTTTAAAAAGTGGTTATTCAACATGAGGCCTGATCCAAATGACATGTTGAATCATTTTTGGTAGAGTCCAAAAAATCCATTTTCTGATGAAAAACGATGACCCCGGACCAGTCGAACGTTGAAAAAATGGTCAATATTGATGAAATTTTAACATTTAATCTTTTGACTTTAAATGACGGTTGGATGTGAGTTATTACTTTTTCAACTAAAATAAGTGTGTTTAAAGTCATTTCTGTGCCTGAAATTGGTCAAAATTGAAGATTTTGAGTAAGCAAAACTCTGTAAAAATGGCAGTTTTGGTCACTGTGAGGGTTTAAAAAGTGGTTATTCAACATGAGGCCCGATCAAAATGACATTTTGAATCATTTTTGGTAGAGTCCAAAAAATCAATTTTCTGATGAAAAACGATGACCCCGGACCAGTCGAACGTTGAAAAAATGGTCAATATTGATGAAATTTTAACATTTAATCTTTTGACTTTAAATGACGGTTGGATGTGAGTTATTACTTTTTCAACTAAAATAAGTGTGTTTAAAGTCATTTCTGTGCCTGAAATTGGTCAAAATTGAAGATTTTGAGTAAGCAAAACTCTGTAAAAATGGCAGTTTTGGTCACTGTGAGGGTTTAAAAAGTGGTTATTCAACATGAGGCCCGATCCAAATGACATTTTGAATCATTTTTGGTAGAGTCCAAAAAATCCATTTTCTGATGAAAAACGATGACCCCGGACCAGTCGAACGTTGAAAAAATGGTCAATATTGATGAAATTTTAACATTTAATCTTTTGACTTTAAATGACGGTTGGATGTGAGTTATTACTTTTTCAACTAAAATAAGTGTGTTTAAAGTCATTTCTGTGCCTGAAATTGGTCAAAATTGAAGATTTTGAGTAAGCAAAACTCTGTAAAAATGGCAGTTTTGGTCACTGTGAGGGTTTAAAAAGTGGTTATTCAACATGAGGCCCGATCAAAATGACATTTTGAATCATTTTTGGTAGAGTCCAAAAAATCAATTTTCTGATGAAAAACGATGACCCCGGACCAGTCGAACGTTGAAAAAATGGTCAATATTGATGAAATTTTAACATTTAATCTTTTGACTTTAAATGACGGTTGGATGTGAGTTATTACTTTTTCAACTAAAATAAGTGTGTTTAAA